>NC_048595.1:232174975-232474975 GCF_003668045.3 Cricetulus griseus
GAGAATCACAGGATCTTCCTTCCTCTTCAGCCCATCAAGAAGCCACCTTTTTCCAGGCCCACAAGCCAGGCGCCAGGTTCACTGCTGCTTCATATGGGGTTTCTAGCAGCTGTGCTCATCCTGATCCACCAGCCAGCTCTCCCATGTGCTATAATCCATTTCCTGGTATCTGGAGTTTTGGCAATTGAGTCACACATTCCAGACCATCTCCATGGATGCCAGTTTAATCCTTAAGCCTCGTGTACACTTCTCACACTGGCTGAAGGATACTGTAGTGAGCTTGGTTTGCAAAGAATCAGGACTGAGAAGACTAGGTTTTGGGGTCACAGTTAAAGTAAGCCACCAAGGTTTGCAATTTCTGGCTAAAAAGCCAAACTCTGTACTTGTAAACACTCTCGTCAAACACAAAAGAATGTAGTAAATGTCACATGATCATCAATGAGTTTATTTTAAAATATTACTGTGGCTATGGAGAAGGCTCAGTTGGTAAAGTTTTTGTCTTGCAACAGGACCCAACATCCATGTAAGAAAGCTGGCTAGGGCAGATGAGACATGAGGATTCCTGGGCATTTCTTGTCAGTCACCCTCGCCTATGTGGCAACTTCCAGACCAGTAAGAGACCTAGTCCCCCAAACAAAACAAAGTACCCAAGGTTTATAACTCTTAGGGTTGTTCTCTGGCATCCACATGCAGAGACAAGGACATACCCGCATGCATACGTGTGAACTGACACACACACATTTGTGAAAGGAAACGAAACGTTTTCTCCGGCATTCCTACTTCTTGGGCCACCATGTGATGGTAACCTTAAACTAGCAGAAACCTGTCTAATGGAAACATTCCCTGGGTGCCATGCTCAATCCCTGAGGTTTGCGCTCAAACTCTTCTTCAGGCCTTTGATGTTGAATTAGGTACCTGCTCAAAAATGCACATTTAGTGCACAGGAGCACTCGGATCAACTCTGATTTCCAGTGAGGTGATAACATGGAGTTGTTGACTTGCAAGAGCAGAGTAAGGGTACAGCCAGGTCAGGGCTGGTGCGGGGCCCTGGGAGCAAAGGCATTGCAGGGCCACAGGTAAACAGCGTTGTGGCAGCTCTGTGCAGTTCCACTCCACCAGTCTCTCAGCTTTTCCTCCATCAACCCTACTGCTTTCTGCTAATTCCATGCCTTCTGAGGGGACCAGCTTCCTTTAAGCTCGAGCACTTGCTGCAGTCGGCAGCCAAGGGTTTTAAAGTCTCCGTCCCTTTTCCCTGCTCCCATTGGCTCTCAGAACAGCATTTTGCCTGTATACCTGTCATCCATGGGCTACAGCTGGGAGGAGGAATGACAGTATTCATCTAGTCCACAGAGCCCAGCTGTTGGCTGGACAGGAGCAGCTCTCCAGAAGAACCATGCTGACTCCTGGAGTAAAGACTGGCAGCCCTGGTTTTCTTATGGCCTCTTCCCCTTACACATACTTCCAAGAAGTCATGGCTGTCCCTGTTTATGTTGCTTTTTCTGCAGGAAATTTTAACTTTAACCTCAGCTCTGTGAATTGTGTGTGTGTGTGTGTGTGTGTGTGTGTGTGTGTGTGTGTGTGTGTTACTTGGCTAGGGTTGCCTTAACCCAATATAAACAGACAGTTGTGACTGGAGGCCTAAGAGCCAAGGTCCTCAAGATTGATCCTGACCTTTCTCTTATCTTCCTTGGTACTGGCAATGGTTGATGTCCCTTGCCCTGTAGAGGCATGGAGATGTCTTTGGCTTCGTGTTCACATGGGGTGTCTGTGTATGCTAATTTCTGAATCCAAACTGGCATGCTCATGAGTGATGGGGAATGTACTACTGTGTATGTTTATCTTATTGATTATTGAATAAAATACTGTTTGGCCAATGAGACAGCAAGTTAGACGGAACTAGGAGTCAAAGAGGATTCTGGGAAATGTAGTAGCGAAGTGCTGATCCAGGCAGGAAGTGACATAGAAAGGAGACTCATATTTAAGCGAAAGAGAAACGGGAAGGGCCCTCTTTTTTCCCCTCGGCTCCTGCTCCAGCGGCACGATGTGATCCACCAGCTAGGAGGGACACCAATAAGGCGTCCAATAAGATAAGTCTTATAAAATATATAGATGTATGATAATTGAGACTGAGCTAACAGATGAGAATCCTAGTCATTGGCCAAGCAGCATTGTAACTAATACAAGTCTCTCTGTGTATTCATTTGGGCCTAACTCAGGCAGGCGGCTGTTGTAAAGCTCACACATGGCAGTGGGGCTCAGGCGGCTTTTGGCAGAAAGATTTATCATAACACATGAGGGCATGGGTCATATCATGGATTAGAGCCAATCCTTCAAACTTGATGGCCTCTGTAATGACCTCATCTTCAAGGAAAGTCATACTCTGAGGTACCAAGGATTTCAACATATCTTTTAGGGACCAGACAAAATTTAGCCCACAACAAAGGTGACAGACATTTTCAGAAGCTAAAATTAATGGACATGCTGAGAATTAATGCTATTTGTGCCTCTTGCCTGGGAACTGGCTCCTCTTCAACTATTACGTATTTCATTCTTATGCTGTTTAGCAATTCTAAGTTTTCGGATTTTCTTCCTTTATGTGTGTTGAGGGTGCAGCTATATATGAATATGTGAATGCATTCGGGCATACAAGTCCTTGATTGCACATGCATGTATGTGTGCCTGTCTGTGGGGGCTAGGGGTTATTCTGGGAATCTTCCTTGATCACTCTTCCTCCTATTCATTGAGGCAGGCGCTCTCAATCAAAGTCAGAACTCACACATGTGGTTCATCATGCTAGCCAGCTTGACCTAGAGCTCCTCTGTCTTCACCTTCTGAGGCTGGAAGTACAGGTGAGCTGCCACACCCACCTAGTGTTTGGGTAGGTTCTGGATGTTTGAGCTCTGATCTTCACAATTCTGCAGCAAATCTGTGAACCGCTGAACCTTCTCCCTAGCTGGAAGCCAAAAATTACCAGCTTGAAATAAATCTTGCAACCTCATGCAGTCAACTCTGCTTTTACTTCCTTCTTCTATTCTGGCACCAAGGAAGAAAGGAGGAAAGGAATGAGGGAGAAAGGGAGGGAGAGAGGGAGGGAGGGAGGGAGGGAGGGAGGGAGGGAGGATAGTACACATTGTGTGTGTGTGTGTGTGTGTGTGTGTTTATGTGTGTGTGGGTGTGTGTGTGTGTGTGGTGTGTGTGATAAACTTAGGAACAATTACCACATAAATTCATTTGGGATGTTTTCTATTGAATTATATCTTTCTTGAGAATATTTCCTTTAAAATTATTACATTTTTATGTGTGTGTGAGTGTGTGTACCATACAAATGTGTGGAATTTGGACAACTTGAGAGAGTTGGTTCTTCCTCCCACCTGTGGATCTCAGGGAAAAAGGCACCTTGCTGAGACACCTTGCCAGCCCCTTAGGATATTTCTTAAAGGGGGCGTTTACCCATGCACTCACCCACCGACTCTATGTAAGTATGATCGCTGCCACACACACAAGCTCAAAAGTGAACTAAAAATTACTGCACCCACACAATTCTCTCCTTTGAGCAGCCTGGCTTTTGTGTTCTATCACAATAGTTGGGGAGAAGTTGGGAGATAAAATAAATGGCCACCCAGTCATGTTATTCATTCTTATAATTTCTGAAGAGCAGAAAGATGGGTTTCCCTTTCAAAAGGTATAACTGGGGACTGAGCCAAAATTGAAATAGTGTCAGTTTTTTCTTTGATCTCAAGGCGACCCATGCTCCTCCAGTGAGTCATTGGGAAGACTTGAAGCATCCATGAACATGAGGAGTCCTTAGAAATCCAGCTCACACAGTTGGTGCTTTCAGAAAATTTCAAATTTAATTGGCATTTACTTGGGGAAGGGAGTGTTGGCCTCCAGTGGTGTGTGCGTCATGAGAACATGGAAACACTGCTGTGCCTTTACTCTGGGAGTGATGGAGAAGAGCGTACTAGGATGTACTGGCATCAACATATTGTTACAACATGAGTAACAAGGCAGCCTGATGACAGAAGGGGCTCACACATCTATAACAGTCACACCTCCTCCACCCTCGGAGGTGTGGGTACACATGGCAGATGTGGAACAAAGGCAGAAGATGCTGTGCTGCAACAAGCCATGTACTACAAGTTCCTAAGAATGGGTCCTGTGTTCCAGTCTCAGCAGGTCTGACAGTATCTTCCATCACCAAGGATGACGAGGCTTCATGCATTCTGGAGTAACACACTGTCCCTTAGAAGGAAATCTACCTGTTACATCATCTTGAAGTCTCAGAGAGTCAAGGCCAAAGATAAGAACTCGGGGATGGTTTCTGGTTTTATTTTACTTTTTAAAGATTTATTTATATTGTTATTTGTATATGGGTGGGGCTGTATGTGCCTGTGGGTGCCTAGTACTTCCAAAAGAGGTTCCCTGGTCCCTTAAAGCTGGAGTTAGTGAGCTGTGGAACTGACTCATGTGGGTGCTGTGAACTGAACTCTGGTACTCTACAAGTGCAGTAAGTGATACTCACGGCTGACCGCCCTGAGCCCAGGCTTTTAAAGCTTTGTCTTCACTGCCGGCTTCACTGGGCTTTCCATCTACAGCATTTTACTGTCAAGCAAAACTCACTTATTTCAAACTTCCTGTATTCTTTGGTGTCAGGACCACGGCCATGTTATAAAAAACACTTTTTTTCTTGACTTTTTCTCATCAAAGGTTCCCCCTGAAGGGTGAAGTTCCCCCCGGGTTCATAGAACCCGATTTTCCTGTTCTACCAGCAGGCTCAGGGGAGAGTGCCTCCCCATTTTCTAAGCAACAATACATAGATAAAAATGTCAAAGCCTGGCAGCCCGTCTCTAGCATATGTGCTTCTATTTATGAAGACACTTAGCGTGGATTTAGTAAGTTCACCACAAAGCTCCAGGGGCACCTGTCTCTTTAAATCCATCTCCTCCCAAGTGAAATTTGTGGTCCTGATGAATGGCAGAGCAGAGTCATCCATAAAAGGGCAGAGGAGAATCACACTCATTTGCATACAGTAATTATTCTGTGAGTCAGGCCACCTTTATTGCTGGCAGAAAATCTACTGTCAGCAATGCTATGTAGATCAATTTTGAAAACTCAACATCAGACAGGAATTGTTTGGAATCCTGTCGTCCAGCATTCCTGCCACCTGCCCTCTGGTGACCATGTTTCTGGGCCTAGCCCACCAGCCTGTTTCTCTATCTGCCCTGTCTTGTGATGGTGGATGATATTTCTGGAGAGTTCTCTCGTAGGCAGGCTGGCCATGGTCGGTTTCTAAAATGGCTGAACATGGGAAAGCATGGAGACTCCATTTTTCTGGAGGCTACCACTCCCCCAACAAATACCCGGCAAGTCTAGGTGGCTCTATCTGGGGACCAGAGGTGGAAGAGAGTTTGGAGACGGCCTTTGTCCCTTTCTATACAGAATGGAAGAAGGAACTTTGCCGTGGTTTGATGAGAAATACACCCCGTGGTCTTGGGCACTTGAACACTTGGTCCTCAGCTGTTTGGGGGGGTTGGGAAGTGTGGACACATGGGAGGAAGATGTCTGGAGGCAGCTTTGAGAGTTAAAAGATTCATGCCATTCCCAGTTCTCTTTTTGCTCTCAGCTTTCTGCTCCAGCTGCTGTGCCTGCTGCCTGCCTCCTGCCTCTCCTCCAGGACAGTGAGCCATGTGAAGTCTTCCTTCTGTAAGTTGCCTTGCTCATGATGCTTTTTGTCACAGTAACAGAAAATTAACCATAAATATAAGCCTCCCATGTCTCTGGGTTTTGGAATGAAGGGAGTTGGGGAAGAAAGGAAGAGAACTTGAGCCAAAAGTCTGAAAGAGAAGGGACTCCTTACTTAAAGGATACAGAGGCCCCGAGTCCCCTGTGTACATCCTCAGTGGAATGATAGGAGAGAAGCTTCAACTGGAGAACCGCTATCCGCAAAAGCAAAGAGAGCAAAATGGCACTGTAAGTTGGCTCCGTACAGTGGCAGATACATGGTGACTGTGCTGAGACAGGGCAAGAGGCTTGCTTGGTTATGTCCATTGTGAGCTGTCTGTCGTATCCAGTCTCCTTCTAATGGTACGGAGTTCCACAATACACCTGTGAGACTAGTGTAGAGACCAGAAGGCCTGAAGATTGTGTGCACCAAGGTCTCCCTGGCTACCTTCCGTTCACAGCAGACCGTCTAATGGGATAGCAGATGTAGCCAACACTGGGAACACACAGCTGATGGGCATGAAGCCATCTGACAGCCTCAGGGAGGTTTTGACAAAGTTAGGAGGAGCAGAGACCTCGGTTGCTGTCCTGATGTCTGTCTCACATGAGGAAGGGCTGTGAACAGTCTCTAGAAAATCCCATGAGGATTTAAAATCTCTGTGATCTGTGATTCTTTATGCTTGTAGACCTCTTCTTTCACTCTTCTCCTTCTCCTCCTCCTCCTCCTCCTTCTCCTCCTCCTCCTCCTCTTCCTCTTCCTCCTCCTTCTCCTCCTCCTCCTCCTCTTCCTCTTCCTCCTCCTTCTCCTCCTCCTCCTCCTCCTTCTTCTCCTTCTCCTTCTCCTTCTCCCCCTTCTACTTCTCCTTCTTCTTCTTTTTGGGAGGGGTGGTTTCGAGACAGGGTTTTTCTGTGTAGCTTTGTAGACCAGGCTGGCTTATTTTTCTTAATGTAGCAACAAAAATAAACACTTCCACAAAGCAGACCACCAGGGAGCACACCAATGACGTAAAGCAGACACTGAGAGGAAGGAATCTGTTGCTGTGAGGGCCCAGGAGCAGTCAGATCCACTGGAAGGAAGGACGGAAGGAAGGGAGGAAGGAAGGGAGGAAAGATCCAGAGGGAAGAAGGGTTGATGCCCAGGGCAACAAGTGGTGATGGTGAATGGGTAGTTTCTATCTGGGAGGTGAAAGACTGCAGACTTAGATGACAATGGTGGGTATACAACCTACTGTATAGCTGTAAAAATAGCCACTGAGTTTATACATGAAAGCAATTAAAATAGCATTGTTACACACACACACACACACACACACACACACACACACACACACACACACACGCACACACACACACACGCACACACACACACACACACACAAAAAAAAAATACCTACCTTAAGAAGGTTTCTATTTGGAGCTGGAGAGCTGGTTCAAAGGTATGAACACTTGCTGCTCTGTAGACCACCTTAGTTCTGTCCCAGACACACAAGTAAGACAGACCCCAGCTCAAACACCCTCTTCTTGCCACCATGGACACCTGAACCCATGTGGCAAACACTTTCACAGACTCACACACATACACAAAATAGAAATCTTTAATAATTAAAAAAAGATTTTACTGTTTTGGTGAATAGGAAAACAAAGGTAGGGGGGTTGTTATTAAAGTTAGGAAAACAAAAATGGCAAAACACCAAGAGCATGAATGAATGATAGCATATTGGGGGAGTTGGCTCCCTCCCCTTTTCTCAGAGGTGACTTGGGGGTGCTTGATCACATGAGTCTCAACATGTGTAAGTTTGTGCCAGGTGAGGTGTCCAACGCATGCCACATTGGAACCAAACCATGTTTTAGAAAACTGGGTAGTGTTTCATACCTATCTAAATTTATAATATCTTTTAAAGACATAAGTAAGAAGCATGTTACTCATTCAGCAGTAAGCCCTGTAAGGACACGGAGTTCAATGAGGATGACAGTAGTTACCAAATGTATATGGTAGTAATATTGATTTATAGAGCAACTACATTATTGCTCTCTCTGGTACAAAAATAATTATTTTTACATACTTTCCAGTTTGTGGATAGCTTTTCTGATACAGAATAACTTGGAAACTTACCAAGTGTCACAGAATTAGCTAAAATTGGAAGGGCACATTGTACCACACAATGCCATTCCTAACTCAGTGCCTTTAGTTTGCAACATTCTGCTGAATTTGTTGTTCAATTCCAGAGGCCCCTTTACAGTGTCAAACTGACAGCAGAGTGTTGCAAGGTGCTTTTATAAGTAAATAATGCCACTACTGATAGGACAAGGCAGTCTGGGGAAGATTGACAAGACATGATGTAGTTCAGCTTCCAAAATAACAAGATAAGACCTAGAGTCAAAACCAACTTCAAAACATTGAGTGACTTGGAAGAGGCAACCTTCCCACGGATCTAAGCTACCCCTAATCAAAATTACAGTGGTGCTATCAAAATATAAAATATAAACATTCCCAGCACAAATAGGAGGAATTGAATACTGTCACCAAATTAAATTTTGTCTGGAATTTTTAACGGCTGCTTATGTTGTTGTTTGAAGATGATGTTTTTACTGATCTCAGAATAATGTCCATGTTTCCTGATGGAGCTGAGAACTCAGCTCCATTAACACACCACACCTTCTTGGGATGTTGTAAATCTTCAAACCCAATGTCCTGATGATGAAGGAGAGAGAGTGCATAGGTCAATGTGCACTGTTGTGTCCCTAAACAATGCCAAGTGCTATATCAGGCTTCAAGGATGCAATGTGCAGATGAGCAAAATAAAACAGAACCACCCCTCAAAGAGCTGCATTTTAGTGAAAGGAGTGATTCATGAATAGGCAATCCAGTGACATTTCTAGAAAGCAGTTAAGAGAACACAGACTAGAGAGGGGGGCATAAGATGGGTAGTTTAAGCAAGGCCATTTCATGTACCAGCTATAGAAGGAAAACTAGGAGTTAGGGTCTTCTCGGGGGAAAGATAAATGAACACAAGGGCCATAGCTTGAAGCAGAGTCATTTGGAATATTAGAGGAAAACACCAGAGGCTATGTGTCAGATTAATGCACACTGCAGGTCAGGTGACTCATCAAGGATAGGTGAAGCCCTACATTTGTTCCTATCACTTTAGGAAGACAACTGAAGGTACAGGAGACAGCTATTGTATGAGCGCTTCCTTTGCTGGTGGGAGAAAGAATGCTGAAGACATAGTGGCTGAATGGATGGAGACTGAGCATGAGTCGTGTGAGGGCTTAGGAAACAAGGAGCATGGAGGCTCTGATGAAGGTATGGAGGGTTTCCATTGTAGGGAGAACAGATCAATCATCATGGCTTGAGATATAACTTTTGGGAGTCATAAGATAAAGACGGCATAGGAAATCCTTATACCAATACAGAAGAAAAAGCAAAGATGATCCAAGAAGCCCAAGTCTCTGGTGTGAGAGGTCTACAAGAGAGTGAAGGCTCAGCACAGTGACCAAAGGACCTGAGATCACTGATACAGGGATGACCCAAAGAGTGGGGTGTCTGGAAGCTTGAGGGAAGAATGGGCATCCCAAGTGGGTCAGCCCCACTGCTGAGAGGCCATGTACTATGAGGACTGGGAAGGAGCCAAAGCTTTCATTAAGACAGTGAGCTCTCAGAAGCCACTGGATGAACTGGATAAAAATCTTCATGGTGTAGGCTGAAGGGCAAGCCGCATCTAGGACTGGACACCGTGATACTGCAACATGAAGGTGTGATGTGTGACATAGGATTGGGAGAGAAGACAGTGTCAAGACAAAGGCTCCACTTTTGAAGAAGTCTTGCCTACAAAGGAGAAAGCATTGCAGAAGAGAAGAGGGCTGTGGAAAGTAGAAGAAGAAGATCTGGTGCAGAGAGATTCAGGTTGGTCCCTTCTTTCCCAAAACAAGTCAACCCAGCACTGGGTGGGGGTTTATTAGAGGAGAAACCTCTTTCTCTCTGATCTGTGAGATGGGGCTGTGATCTGAGGGTACGAGGGACTATAGGAAAGTATAAATTTTGAAAGTGTCATTGGAGAACAAAAATGACGGATCATATGGAGGTTCTGAGCCCCCTCCCCCCCATTAGGTGTGTTGCAACTTTAATAAGAGGTCAGTTTGCATGGCCAGGTGACTTATCCCCAGGGATGTATGTGACATACGACTAAGCTAATCAGGTTCCAGAGAGAAAAGGAGTCAAGGGAATTGAAGGTTATTTCAAAGTCTAAGGCTGGGGAGGCAGAAGTGAGGAGGAAACACTCCGGTACAGGAGTGGTGAGTGACTCTGTGGAGGTGAGGGTAGTCCTGGAGAACCTCAGGAGTGGGCTTGCCTGTCTAGGATCCTGTAACACCAAGGCAGGGCAGCCATCAGAATACTACTAGTTTAGCAAAGAGTCAAAATATATAAGGGATGGTGTGATGCTGCCAAGCCTGGGGACCTGAGTTCCCCAGTTCCCAGGACCCAGATAGTAGAAGGAGAAAACTAACTTTAGCAAGTTGTCCTCTGACCTCACTTACACGGTGGCACGGAAGTATGTGCACACACACACACACACACACACACACACACACAGACACACACACACAGACACACACACACACACACACACACACACAGACACACACACACAGACACACACAGACACACACACACACACACACACACAGACACACACACACACACACACACACACACACACACACACACACACACACACACAGACACACACACACACACAGACACACACACACACACAGACACACACACACAGACACACACACACACACACAGACACACACAGACACACACACACACACACACACACACACACACACACAGACACACACACACACACACACAGACACACACACACACACACACACACACAGACACACACACACACACAGACACACACAGACACACACACACACACACAGACACACACACACAGACACACACACACAGAGACACACACACACAGACACACACACACACACACACACACACACACACACACACACGCATGTGAATAAATAAATATTAAATTGTTTTAAAGACATAGGAAAATTGTACCTTTGACTTGACAGCCTTGTTCCAGGTCACAGTGGGAAGTTGAACACTGTTAAGACAAGCAGACTGTGGCTCTGCCTAAATACCATGCCCCTGGAACTCTTGGGACACAGAGAATCTCTGATCCAAGAGGCCAGAGGAGCACCAGATCTCTGAGTTTTGGTGAGGCTACACCAGAAAACACCATAGAAAATCCTCAGAGATGGACAGTCCTCCCTCTCCTGTTCTACCTATGGCAGAAAGCATTTAATCAATAGAAATGCTGGTAAGGCTATGGGATAGAGAAGGTTTTTACATTGCTGCTGGGAACATAAACTGGTAAAGCCAATATGCTAATCAGAATGGAGACCCTTCAGAAAACTAAAAATAGATGCCCTGTATGAGCTGGCTATTCCATTCCTGGGGAGACATCCAGAGGAATCTGAGGCATATCTTATTTACTAAGCAGTGGCCACAATCACCAACTTCTGGAGTCAGCCAAGGGGTCTGCCAACAAGGGATGGAGAAAATATTGTTTGTATACACAATGGAGTTCTATTCAGCAATAAAGAGTGAAACAAATTCAGAAATGTAAGCAACTGGAGAGTGTCATGCTAAGTGACATAAGCCATACTCAGAAAGGCAAATGCATTTTCTTGCCTTCTTGAAACCTAGCTTATACACACCTATACAAACATGATTATGAAAATAAGAGTGGGGCAATTTAGAAGGAAGAGGGAATATGCAGGAGAGGGATGGGAGATGGCAAATGGGAGTTAAAACATTTGGAGAACATGCTGTTCTGGATTATGGAGAACATAATGAGAAAATCTCATTATGAAGCCATCACTTTGTATGAAGCAAACAAACAAAACTACGATTCAAAGATTTTTTTTTTAAACAAAAATGAGGGGAGCCTCTAGGCCTCTAGAAAACTCCCAACTATTAGGTAGCTAAATAGATTTGTTTGCTAGTTACCAAGGATCATCCAAGAGCCTTGTGCTCATCAGAGAAGACCAACAAATTCTGGACTGTCTGCCTAAAGGATCCAGGGGAGCCTTGGGGCCAAAGCCTAACCTCTGAAGAGATAGAGTGTAGGATAAACTGTGGCCAGCCTATGCAAGCCTCAGTTGCCCTACCCCCAGTGCCCAGGCCAGCCCCAGTGAGCATGCACATGCATGGCAGGCACTTCCTCCCTGAGCCAAGCCACCAAGCCTGCCTCAATGCCTGGATAGCTGACAGAGAGACACCTGATCCACAGACACCAATGAGGAAAGGACATGCAGCTGAGTCAGCCGCCTGAGCCAATAGGGCCTTGAGAGGGGGTATAAAGGAAGGTTTAACTTCTTTAATAAATAAGTCTGCAGCAAGCTCTGTGACTCACTGACTCCCAGTGCCTGAGTCCAAGGGGTGTCCAAGCAGGGTAACCCAAAACAACAGAAGGCCCAGAGATTGACGTGGCAGGCTCTAAGTGGTGAAAGAAGTGGGGGCCTGAGCGAGAGGAACAAAGAGAGATGAGCACACTGCAGCAGCCTAAGTCTGGTGGCCTGTAATGATGACAAGCACGAGAGGACTGGTTCCCAATTAGTTTGACGTGGAAAATGATTCAATTAGTGGAAGAGTCATTTTGCAGCCATTAAAAAATAATCAAGGACTTCAGAATTTACTCATTACTTAAGTATAACCAAGAGTTCCTAAAAAGGGACAATCTGCCAAAGTCACTGGCACAAAAAGAGGAAAAAAGTCATCAGTTGGAAATAAAATCTTATGACTTTCGGATCCTAGGATCTACCAGATGTTCCTGCCAGGAATAGGAAGACCGTCTTCCTCCCATCATGTGTCCTTCCCAAGGAGGCCCCGCAGTTAGCTTTGCATGGATGGAGCTAGTACCTGCATGCTTAGCCACTGTGAGTAAAAGGAGTGGGGAGAGGGACTAGATAAATAATGCTACCGAGAAAATAACATCAGAGACAATGTTTCATCCTCCAGACAGACAGCTTTGTTTCCAAATTTTCATTTAAATATTACAGTATGCTAAAGGTTATGCTAGATCAGACAGTAGCAGAGTGCCAGATTGCCATTTCCTCGTGACAAGTGCCCACTGCGCTTCAGATGGGTCACAGTCACAAGTCCACGCATGGTTTTCTTCTGAGTTTCTCTATACCTATGAATTTTTAACTCAACCAAAAGAGAATCAGCTTAGGGAGAGGAGAAATGACTCAGTAGTTAAGAGCAGTGACTGTTCTTCAAAGGCCCCAAGTTCAGATCTCAGCACCCACATGGTAGCTCACAACTGTCTGTAACTCCAGTTCCAGTAGATTGGACATCCTCTTCCGGCCTCCATAGGGAAAACCAATATATATATATATATATACATATATATATATATGTATATATATAATATACATATGTATATTATATATTAGAATAATAACTTTTTAAAAAGAATCACCTTAAACTATATTCCATATACTGTGATACAATATAATCCCATAGTGTATATAACATTAGAACTTTTGCCACAAATGTCTCATCTCCATGTAGGTGGCTCCTTCTGGATCTGCAGTGATTTAACCTCTACCTTTCCTTGAGCATTCCCATGTGCACAGGCAGTCTAAGGTGCTCAGGGGCTAGTTTCACAAGTCAAACTCTTTATGGAATGAGGTCTATAGACAAATAAATGGTGGGCCACCTGGCTCTCAGAGTACTGCATTTCCATAGAGGAAAATAAAATCCAGCATCTTCAAGTACTGGAACCAATCTATACAATCCAGGTAACCAGAGTTAAGTTACAGCAACTCCTTCAATTTGGATCTCCCTGCCTTCTTCCTCTGCCATGCGTGCCCTTAATGATCCGGTCAATGTTGACACCTCTAGACTGAAAGTATGCCATGTCTATCCCAGCGCAACCAAGGAAGTGTCGGAGAAGTCTATAGAGTTTTGTTTATTCTCTTCTTTTTCCTTCTCTCCTAGCGAAGTGGCTACACGCGGGCTCTGCTATTCGTTAAAGATCAAGCTGCCAATACGAGTGTGCTCGGATTAGCCCTTCCTGTAACTGCACCAGTGCCTGTGTTTGCATTCCTCCCAACTGAAAATTTGTCAGAGAAGAAAGGCATTAAACCTGTCACTGCAGATAAAGATCAGACATTTGATTTCAAACAGAAGAGGCAAACGCCCTACCTCGGGCTCTATTAACTCTGGGGTATACTGTTCTAAGTCATGTGGGGAACTAGACAATGTTGGGACGGGGAAATAAATTCAAGTCTCACTGCCATTTCTGTAGGTACAGAGGATATTGGCCTTTGAACAGAAATCCAGAGCAGAGATCAAGCCACAAGCCCTTCCTGGCTTCTTCTGAACATGGGCTCACAAAATGAGAGCATCTAGACCAGTCACAACTATTTACAGAAAAGTAAAAGCTTGAGAAGCCACACTGAGAAAACTTTTGGACATTTAAAAACTTCTACTACCTCCTAATACCTACATAATCTTTGGAAGTTAGCACTGTGTTACATGCTTGTCTTGCAAACATGAGAACCTGAGTTCAGTCCTCAGCATTCATGCTAAAAAAATAAAAACAGGCACAATGGATGGCACACTTAATAGCCACACCACTGAGGAACAGGAAGGTAAGGATAGGAGGGTCCCTATAGCTCACTAGCCTGGCAGCTTGGCTTATTTTAAAGTTCCAGGTCAGTGAGAGATCCTGTCAAAAAATAAATAAATAAATAAATAAATAAATAAATAAATAAATAAATAAATAAAAGCAAGATCAATGGGGCCTAAGGAACAACATTTAAAGTTGTCCTCTGACATCCACATCTGTGCACAGACACAAACGCATGCATAAAGGAACATGTGCTCACACAAAAAGAGAAAACAGCTCCTCGCCAATAAATAAAATGTAGACCTTCAAAACCCTTCCTCCTGCTGTCAGAGCCCTCTCCCTATCACATAGGAAACCAGCGAGCTTACCTAATCATTGGATAATATACAAGTTGTTGATCTTAACCTGAAACTTGAGTTTATGTGGCAGCTTTTTCCAAGGGGTTTGATCACTGAGAAGATTAATATTCATAACGTTTCAGTGACTCTTGAGATGGCAGGTACTATTATCCCCATTTTATGGATTCAGACACTGGGTCAGGGAAAGGTTAAGTGGCACACTGGATATCACAAGGGTTTCATTTCAAGCTCTCAAATTTAGTCCACCTTCCATGATGTTATTTCTGAAGGGAAGTGCGAGGTGGTCGAGCAGAAGCTGGGAATCCAGGCTGCAGCCTCAGCTCCAGGACTGACTCATCACACAGCCTTCAGCAAGTCATTTAACCTCTCATAGCTCTGCCTCCACATTAGGTAAAATTGACAATTCTTACCCACCATCCACACCCTGCTGTGAGGATTAATGAAATGAGACCTGTGCTCTAAGCCTCTTGGTAAGAAAGGCTCTCTATAAATACGAAATCTGCTAAGTGTCTTCACAGAGGTTGCACAGCCCTCAGGAGATAGGGAGCAATGTTGTGCATTTCAATAGCTGTCCCTAAGTGTCCCCGGGGCGTGTCCCTAGGGCCAGAGAGGCAGGCATAGACTCTCTACCAGGAGAAGTCCAGGTTGCAAAAAGTCCTGTGGCTGTGGGAATGGTGTGGTCCCTTTGCTTGCGTGGGCTGGAAAGGGCCTGTCCATGGGACCCACCAGGCAGTGGTGCTGCATGCCAAAGCTGGCCTGGAGGGTTGCTTTTGGAAATACCACTGAGATATTATGGTTCTGGAAGACCCCGTTGGTATTCTAAAAATGAGGTTGGAACTGCTTTTGCACATCAAAGAATGCTTAGGTGACTCTTGCCACTAGGCAACCTCCGAGAGTTCATCAGAGTGGCCCAAGTTCTCAGAGCCTGTGTAAGTACTAACCCGTGGGAGCAGGAGGGGCTGGTGGACAGAATTCACATTTGGGGTAGAAAAGAGGGACTGGAATTTAACACACCACACCACAGGCCCTTTAACCTTGGACTTGAAAAATGATGGAGGCAACATCTCTCCTCTGTCCCTGTCATTCCACAGCATTCTCTGCAGATGTTGTATGGTAACTTTAGTCCATACCTCTATCCCAGAACCTGTCTCTTAGGCACCAAGCTCCCATGGACAACTTCCAGGCAGCATCTCCTGAGTATTAGATAAATGTCTCTGATGCAGCTAGCCCAGCACTTCCCTGAGTATTAGGCAAATGTCTCTGATGCAGCTAGCCCAGCACTTCCCTGAGTATTAGGTAAATGTCTCTGATGCAGCTAGTCCCCTACTTCTGACCCAGGCATGGAACCTTCCCTGTGGAACTGCTCCCCTCATCCTTTCACTTCTCCATGTGGCACCTCTATTTGTCTAATGGCTCACATTTGGAACATGGGACTTTCCTCTCTTGGGTCCCACATAACCTAGGAAACACTCTAAGCCATACATGCACAGCCTGTCCAGACCTCCTCCCATCACTCCCACTGCAATTGCCTTCGTCTGACCCACCCAACTTTCCCAAAGCCTTTGCACTACCAACCAATTCCTCTCGGGACCTCCCTCTCTCCTCTCTCTTTCGGAAAGCAACCCAGCACACAATCATTATTTTAAGAAAAGGTGATGTCCCCCTTTGCCCTCCTCTGTCCTACATCTCCTCTGTCTTCATTCAAAGTTGAAACTTAGGCATAACCAAGGCAGATCACTTTCTGGGGTGCTAGAGATCAAGTCTTTGCCTTTGAACTTTGCTAAACTTAACTCAACTACAGCATACGCCATGCGATGTCACTTTCTTGGGTCTATATCCCAAAATAAAGGACCTTAAACATCAGGTCTGTGTGTGTTCTGGTCTTAGAGACTCAGTCTGCTATGGAGGTGAGAGTGTAGTGAGCCCCTCTGAGCCTGTGTGAGAATGTTCTAGACTAGTCTCCAGGTTTTTCTTGGCATTCTGACTTGCAGATAATGTTGTTTCCATGTCTTTACTTGGTTTTTCAATCTTCAAATCTGCATCCAAACCTGCCTTGTCTTTAAGCATCATGGCTCATTACTGACACTATGACCTTCAGTAATGATCTCTTTTTAACTTCTCGTCTATGAAGATCTTGTCTCCATCAGGGGGCATCAGGGATTAGGAACTCATCTAACATCCCTGAGGGGACACAGTTCAATGACAGCATCTGTGGCGTTCTCTCCTGATGTTCTTTCCCTCCACAGGTAGGAGGAAGTCAGCCATGGCGTGCACTTCATGTTTTCTCTACTGGTGCAAAGTAAGCATTCAAAAGAGTGGCCACAACATGATCAGAGCTAGATCACATTTGCTAACTAAAAGAATGGATGATTTTCTTTGTTTTGTGTGAACAAGTTCTGGGGTCAAATATCTTAGGCCCCAGCTTAACCCACCAGATCAGGGTAAGTTCCCCCACCAAAAAAGGCTAATGAGACATGATGAGATGATTTTCAGATGGGATCTAGCAATTTGAGGCAAGACTTTTCTGGGCTGTAGCCTAAGGCAAGGCCCTGAGCTTCAGGCAGTGTGAGCACACACCTCCTGTATCTCTCCACTGTTACGCTGTACAACTGTTGCCTGGATACCCCTCAAGCTCATCAGCTGAGGTGGCCTGGTACCAATTTTCAGAGAATGAAATTCGGCCCCTGAGGATGGTAATTGTGGAGTGCAGTAATTTAGGAATGTTTGGAAGGGCCTAGAATGTTCTATGTACAGAGAGGCCACACTGCCCTCAGCAGAACAGCGGGAGGCCCACATGTGAGGGTGAATACCAGACCCTACACTTGGCCTTCTTATCAGCCTCAAAGCCAGAGACCTTTTGTTTGTTTAGTAGCTCAGATAAAGTCCCCAGACGTTTGGGAATGCTCCAACAAATCTGCATTCCTACCTACTTTATTCTTGTTTACAGAATGCAGTCAGAACACTTGACAGCTTATTGCAGATAGGAAACAACACTCCACCCTTCCCAGCCTTTGCACCCAAAATATTTCTCGAATTCCTACACAGCAACCCCAAGTTTCAGCCAGAGTGAGAAGTCCTACTGGGACTCCCCCTCATGAATCTGAACATTCTCAGCTAACTCAGTACAGCCACGGAGCCAGACTTTTATTCCCAAATTACATCGGATTGTTTAACAAATGTCAGTAGGGGCCATCCTACAATAGCTGCACCACTTGAAAGCAGGGAATTAAGTTTATTTTTCATTGTCACATGAGTGATCCAGTAGGAAATTCTGCTGTTTTTGCTTTCATGGAAGCAAATTTCATTGAAGGGCTTTTCCCAGGCACAATTAGCTCAGTAGCAAACCTGATTCCCGCCTGGGCTCTTCCACGGCTCCCAGACCGTGGTGTGTAATTCCAACAGCCTTTCCCTGCTGATCTATTGAATGGAGTCTTCTGCTGCATAACTCCGTGACACCAGATGGCATTAGCATCTTCTGTTGGCCTAGTCTGGTTAGTGCAGCACCATACAGACACGGTCAGGAGCCTAAGTCATCTTACCCTTTGACCCCCAAGAAAGGCCAGCATGTCCTCTTCACATCTCTGTTTCCCAGGGCATGCATTTGGTTCTTCTCTGGCTCCCTTATTCCAGTTTTATGGAAGTACCATAATCAATACCCTCTTCAACTTCTATTGTCTGATCATTCTTTGTGTATTCTAAACACCTTACTTTATAGATAGACTGTGCGTTAAAACCATGCTTCCCTGATTTTCTTTTTTAAAACAGTTGTCCTGGGCACTTAATTTTTCTGACAGGTCTAAGAAAGTTCTATAAATCTATGACCCTATTGCTTCATGCCTGTTCTTTAAAGCCTGGCTGTTGTTAGTCAGGGATGCCTGCTTCAGTGCCTGGCCAGGTAAAGATTTTACCCTTACTGAGGGTCCACATTGTTGCTGGAGAGTCTCCCATCTCATCTCCCATTCATACTTGAAGCCTCACATTTCTGACCAACAACAGTTGTGATACGCTGAAGACAATGAGACTGTGGATGTTTGGGAAAAGCTTATGAAGGAGAATTACCCCAGCTTGGGCCTGACAGAATTGTCACTGGGTGTTCATTCACATGGTGGAGCAATGCAGTCATCAGATCCGCCACTGAGGCTTCCCATGCATCTGTGACAACCTACACATATTAGTTGATAGTTCTCCAAACAGCTTAATTTCTAACCCTCTATGTTATTCTCCTCTCTTCCCCTTTCCCTCTCCCTCCCTCCCTTCCCCCTCTCTCTGTGCATGTCCCTATCCTGATATCTATAACTATATATGGATAGATAGAGGTATACATAGACATAAATATTCATAGCTATGTTTTTTTCTCAATAAACTTGGGTAAGAGACTTGATAGTTCTTTATAAATTCTCTCTCTCTGAGTGAAACTTCCCGTTTGACTGCCTGTATTGCTGGACAGACCTCCTCATTGGTCCTTCTCATTGCTTGTTTATAAGAAATGTCTCAAAGTCATCAAGGGTGCTGGCTAGCTTGAGACAAATTTTTTCCCTTCCTTTGTACCTTGAGCCTTAAAGTTTAGATGATTATTGATTTTTGAACAGCATATAATTAATCAGTAATTATTCTAAAGAGGTAAAGATACCTGTTATTAACCTCAATTTTAACAGCTTTTGATACACTTCTTCCTCTTGAATACTTACAAATTCTGTATATGATAACAGGTACTTTTCTCTTAGTCAGGAAATCAGGTGCTAGCCTGAATTCTCCTTTCTCAAAACTGTCTGGACTCTTTTGCTGGTGTTTCACAGGCTTCGAGGAGCACAGTGTGTGCCTTAGGCCTAAACGTAAACCATTTGAAGCCAGATTCCTCTCTGAACCATTATGTAGCCACCTGTATAATTAGGCAGGGTTCTTTAGAGGAATGGGACTGATACAATGGATCTATACATGTTTATTAAAATCTGACTTATTCAAGTGGTATATAGGCTGTTGTCCACCTAGTCCAATGATGGTTGTCTCCTGACAGAAAGGCCAAGAATCCAACAATTGCTCATTCCATGAGGCTGGATGTCTTCAGTGTAAGCTGGAATCACAGAGAAGAAGTAGGTTCCAATACCAGTGAAGGAATGCCTCAGCAGCAGGATAGATGAACTTGTTGGTTAGAGTGAAGTCAAGCAGGCAAAAAACAAGAGCTTCCTTCTTCTATAACAATTTATGTGGGCTGTTACAAGAAGGTGTGACTCAGATTTAGGGTAGGTCTTCCGACCTCAACTGAGGCACTCAAGAATAGCCACAGGTGTGTCCAGCTGCTTGGATCTAGCTGATTCAGCTGTTGTCAACTTGACAACTAAGATTAGCCATCCCACCCCTATATATTATATCTAGGTTTGTCACTAGTTAGCCAAACACTTAAAGATTTTGTTTGTTTGTTTGTTTGTTTGCAAGATGCTACAATGAGAATTTGAGGCTACAGGAATCATTACAAGACCCTCAAAGGGCAGGGGAGTTACATAGGGTTTGAGCATAAAACAGAACCCAATCCATTCTACCCAGGTTTACCTTGAGTGTCATGTGCTTTCACCAACGGCACCTGTGGAGGGACAAGGGTTCAATAGGCAAGATGACTGCTTGAACTTTCATTGAGACCATGGCTATTATTCCTATTTGCCGGATAGATAAACTGAGGCACAGATAAGGGGCAAAGACTCAATGTCACACAGAGTCTCTGGAAAAGAGAAAAGCCCATTTTGTTCTAAATTTTATCTGATTTGCTTTCAGATAATACAGTATCCATTATAGGCTTGAATGAGTCTCCTGGTTGCCATTTCCCCAAACAAATAGAAATAGAACTCACTCAACCTTGAAGCCTACATAACTGCTGGTGGATAAAAGCCTCTGTCTTCACAGAGGAGGAGGAGGGAATCCAGGGATCCAAGCTGGGAGATAGTTCACATGGCCCCAGGCTGGGCAAAGTTAATTGATAGAGGGTGTTGGATTCCCCATGGAGACAGTTAGGATGAATGCCTTGATGCTTGGGATTATTGAAATAAGTACTTTGTGTTCTGGACACTTATCTAGATGAGGCCCCCATCCTGAGCCCTGAGCTCATCCCCAGATCTGATAGCATGTCAGTGGTGTGGCCAGTGAATTAACCCTGGAAAGCATTTATTGATCCCCACCTCAGATTGCTGACTTCAAAAAATTGTCATTGCTTCATCACATCCCCCGTTCTGCCTCATTAGCTGCTGTCACTTCGTTCCTGGACACCAAGGGACTCATTATTCCTGACACAGTCCTTGGTGTGAGCCAAATGGGCTGCCAGGAGTCCACCACAACAAGTGGCTCTCCTCTCTGAACAAGGTCTTTCACCTGAGGATGGAGAAAGTGTTGGTCCTGATGGCTGGACCAATGGACAAAGAGAACCAGTCATCCAATGCTATCCCCACCTTTATTCTCTCTCTCTCTCTCTCTCTCTCTCTCTCTCTCTCTCTCTCTCTCTCTTACAGCCTAGTTAAGCTCAGGAGCTTTGATTTTTTGTGATTCCTCAAATGCTGCTTTCTGGGCCTAATAAAGATTCTCGAGTAGTAATTGGCATATCGTAGGCGCCTGCTGATGACCTGGCTAACCCTAGGACAGTTTTACAGAAGTTGCTGAGTTCCCTTAGAGGATTCTTAATTAGGGAAGAACCATCCAGAGATCTGAAATGCAAATTAGAAGGCCATAAAGAAATAGAAATCAGACCAGATCATTAAGGAGCAGGCTAGGAAAGAGCATAAGATTGTAGAAATTAAAAATAAGAATGTGGAGGAAGCAGCACAGAGACTCGATGTTTGGAGGCAAAGGAAGCACTGAGAATCCTTTTCAAGTTCTAAAATCTTACATTGGTGTATTTGTTATTTGTTTCTGTGGGCTAGCAGGGGAAATAAAGGAAGTAGCAGTTTACTTTACTTTCCTTCTTTCCCATTGTACTGAATATACATATTGTGATAGATTAAAAATCATGAAAGAACGAGAGAGGGAGAGAGAGACCTTTGCAACTATGAGCCCTTACATAAAGAATGATTTGAGGGTGGGACATTGGTGGTGCACGCCTTTAATCCCAGCACTCGGGAGGCAGAGGCAGAAAGATCGCTGTGAGTTCGAGGCCAGCCTGGTCTACAGAGCCAGTGCCAGGATAGGCTCCAAAGCTACACAGAGAAGCCTTGTCTCAAAAAACAAAACAACAAACAACAACAACAAAAACTGAAACAAAACAAAAATACAGCAAGAGAGGTCCTGCCTTGGAGAGTTGAATTAAGTAACAAAAACTAACACTCCCCTGACCCCAAGTAGCAAAAACTAACATCATCCCAACCTTAGCAACTGGCGTTCTAAGCAAAGAGAAGTCTACTTGAACATTAGCTCATAGTGTTGAATGCCATTTCTCTGATGTCTCTGAAATGTCAATTTTAGACAAAAGATGTGCCTCACCTTGGTTGTAACTACTACTTGTTCTCAGGGGCCCTGTTCAGCTCTTAAACAGCCAGTGGTCTTTCTAGCCCAGTATCTGTGAACAATGTGGGTATGGCGGCCAGTCTTCATTTTCAACTTGATTATATTTAAAATCACACAGGGGACACAGCCCTGGGTCTGAGGTGAAGATGGTTCCAAAGATTAATGGAGGAGGGAATGCCCACTCTACAATGGGTGGTACCATTCCATCACTAGGTGGACCAGCCTGAATAAAATAGGGAAGTAAAACAGAAAAGCCAGCTGAGCCCCAGCATTCACTTCTCTTTGATTCATAAGTGAAGACGTAAAGCGACCAGCTGTCTTGCACTCCTGACACCATGCTTCTCCATAGCAATGGACTGCATCCCTTCAAACTGTACGCCCAAATAAACCCGCTCCTTTCTGTTGTGTCTATTGGGTGTTTAGTCACCGTGCTGGTAAAAGTAACTAAAACAATGGTTGGTGACTCCAGGGAGCTCTGTGGAAGGAGTAGAGGAGTGGAAGGAGTCAGTCATCTATAACCCATTTAAGCGAACACTTTTCAGATGGGCCAAACCCTCATCCTATGCTCTACTGTTTATAATTTACAGAACAATTGGAGACAACTTGAATCGAATCACTCTTAACCAGAGTTCTTAAAAACTTGACTGGCAAGAAGAGGTCAAAGTGTAAAGAGGAACAACACTGAGAAGATGCCAGCTTGTGCTAAAGGCACCAGGCTTAGACACAAGTGGGCAGATATAGGGAGGAACTTAGCTGTGATTCTTCACTTTATATAATCATACTATTACGTATGTACATCAGTGACAGCTTGAGAGATCTCCACCTTCTGAAGAAGAAGATCCCACTGTAGCAAACACCTGGGTGGATGGACGCTGGCCAGGCTACGCTTAGTGTAAGGGAAAACCTGAGCACAAGGTGTTCAGAGCCAAAGACAAGGGGAGATGGATCAGATGGCATAAACAGATGACATGTTTGTTCTAAATGAACAAACATGACCAGAGCCCAGCATCTCAGGAAGCAGAGGCAGGAGGATCTGGAAACATTCAAAACTAGTCGGGGGCTACATAATGAGTTCCAGTCGAGCCAGGGTCACATGAGGAGACCATGTGTCAACCTGCACACACAGGGCTGGAGAGTTGGCTCTGTGGTTAAGAACACTTGTTTTCATAGAGGTTCTAGGTTTAAGCCCCAGCACCACATAGCTGCCCACAACCATCTGTAACTCCAGTCCCAGGAGATCTGACGTCCTCTTGTGACTTCTAGGGGCACAAAGCTCACACCGGGTTCATGTTTTAGTCAGGGTTGCTATTGCTGTGACAAAACACTGTGACATGGGGTGGAAAGGGTTTGTTCAGCTTACACTTCCATAGCGCTGTTCATCATTGACAGAATGCAACAGGGCAAGATCCTGGAGGCAAGAGCTGATGCAGAGCCCATGGAGGGGTGCTCTTACTGACTTGCTTCTCCTGGCTTGCTCAGCCTGCTTTCTTATAGAACCCAGGACCACCAGGGATGGCGCCACCCACCATAGGCTGGGTCCTCCCCCATCAGTCACTAATTAAGAAAATGTACTATGGCTGGAGTATTTTCTCATTTGAGGTTCTCTCCTTTCAGATGACTCTAGCTTATATCAGGTCACTATAATAAAACTAGCAACCATGGTGCAAAACATACATTCAGGAGAAAAGCCACTTATATACATAAAACAATAAAATAAATCTAAATCCACACATAGCTCGGAAACATTTAGGAGGAGTACCCAACAAGACAGTTTGTTCTGTTGTCATTTCTAAGGTACTAAGTTGCTTTCCACATACATTGTTGGGTAATAAATTACTCCCCACGCAGTGGCTTAAAGCAACGAGCCATGTTCTCTCTCGTGGCTTCTGCAGCCAGGAGGCCAGGAAGCTCTGCTGCATGGTTATGCAAGCTGTCCCTTGTGGGGATGGATGCAGGCTCAGCCTGCAGGGAAGGCAGACTGACTCATCTGAAAGCTCCACTGCGACACTGGCCTGGAGGTCCTGGCTCTCCCGCCCACACACCAGTCCTTGGGCACCACTGACCAGTGGGCATCTCAAAACCAGGAGGCTGAGCGATCACAGAGTGAAGTTTGGGTCATGTGATGCTAGTTCTCAGCATACTCTTGGTCCCTCACTCACCCTGATCCTCTGTGGAGGTTCCAGGCCGTGTGTATCAGGGATGACTGGACCACCCCAGGGATCCCAGGACCAGTTCAGTGCATTGTCTCCCTATCCATCAGGACTGTGCTTCACACGTAGGGGAAAGAAGTAGAATAAAGGGGTGAGGCAAAAATGGTCTCACACAGTAAGTGCATAAGAACATAATGGAACCTGAACTTAGAATGAACCGTCAAAACAAAGGTCTTGTGACTGGCAGCAAGTTCCAACATCCGACAGTGTTAGCTGCTTGCTTTCCCCAGATGCTGCCACATACCACAGTGCAGTTCAGTAGGACAGAACGTGGACCAGTGTGTTTGGGGCTGCCAAGCTCATGCGGATTGTGTAGCAGAGTTGCCATCAGTTCCTGTGGGGTATTAACCAATGCAGTTCCTTGGTGTCCCCTTGTCATCACTAGCCAGGCCACAGAGGCCATTGTTTCTCCTTTCTCTGCTTCCCACGAACTCCTCTTTCTGCTCTGCTTCTGCAACCTACTTCACAGAGGCAGTGAAAGTGCAAGGGGAGGTTGGCACACTCCACTCCCCGTGACTGGTACTGCACCTGGTTCAGTCTCTTCCAGGCAGGGAGTAATGGACGTTTAAATGCCCAGGGAATTTGGCATGATTATTTATTACTGTATGCTGCATATTTACCACCCTGTTATTTTGCTACTCAATTAAACAGGTCTACAAACATCAAGCCATGTTCAGGCAGGTAAATAATGCGATTCCGGAAGAATCCACCTCACCTCTCTTTGCTACCTTCTCCTTTGCAAACAGCACCTCACCCTCTAGTTTGTATCTGTTGTTCCTTTAGACAGTTTTGCTTCTACTTTCACGCCATCCACACATATATAAGTATTCGCGCGCACACACACACACACACACACACACACACACACACACACACACACACACAGTCTAGGGCTCCCAAGTGATGAAACATTTGGTATCTGTCATTCTGAGACTGACTTACCTTGTTTCATATGATCGGTAGTTTCAGCCACCTTTCTGCAAGGGACATGATGCCATTCTTCTATGTGGCAGAAAAGATCTTGTTGTGTCTATAAAGCACTTTTTCTTTTCCATTTTCTGTTGACAGAAGAGGTCCCTAATGGCAATGACATCAGCTAATTTTCCTTTGAAGGAAGCATATTCTTGGGTTGGGGGTTAAGGAGGGGATATTTTGGAAGGCCATTCTGCAGTTCTGCAGGTGATGAGGGGATCACAGATGAAAGGAGGGATCAGAAGGTGTGCTATAGAGAGGGAAAGGATGGGAATTGGATCATGGGCATCAGTGAACACATCCCAGGATGCACCTCAACCTGCTTACTTGGGCTCCACTACCCAAGACACCTCATTGCAACATGACACCTCTAGCACGTAAGCAGAATAGAGAGTCCGTCTTTATTTTACATGACTTGCTTAACTCAAGGTGAGGGCATTTTCCCTTCTTTGAATCCTGTTACACACACACACACACACACACACACACACACACACACACACACACACACCTACTTGATAGGAAATTTATTTACTACATTTTAATACGCTGAAAGTTTATTTCAAAGTTATAAATTCCAGAGACAGAACAGTGACAGAAGCTGTCAAGACCCCAGAACAATGGACCTGCTATTGTAAGTAACACACAGGATTGACACAGGACTGTGTTACTTCTGTCGTAAGTGGTATGACTTGAATCTCCTTTGAGTTTGCAGTTTTTTTTTTTTAACACAGTTAGCTTTTGGGTGGTCAAAAGCATCCCCCACACTAGGCTGCAGTTCTATAGTTCTTCCATCATTGTCAACAGAGAGCTTGGGCTTGAGGCCCACGTTAAGGACCACTTGGGAACTACACAACTGGGCTTGTCCTCCTCATCATTTTCCCATGGTGTCTGGTCTCTCAGTCCCTAACTGTCCTAATTGTGTCTGGGCATGCTTTTTATAGTTCTTAATTCTATTACAAATGTCTGTGACTGCTTTAACAGGTCAAACCCACCCCTTCAAAACAGTGCTTTGTGAGGTCTCAAATTGAAAACCCAATAAATACTTGCTGTCTGGATGGCTGTATCAAAAATCAGTCCACAGTAACATGAAATATTGTGTTCTAAATCCTCAAACACATCATGTCACAGAACAGAAATTCAAGTCTAAGTGTATTCCGAGCTGCTCTCATGATGCCTACATTGTTGATAAAATTCATTAGCTTACAAGGATTTCAAACTCTTTCCAAGTGCCTCCCCCCCATGTCCAGTTATTTATTTCAAAACAGCAGAAAGTTATCAGAACATGATTGCTAAGCTCCACAGGTGATGTTTGCCATGTTCTGTGAGGTTTAAACATGGCCCAACTCTCCTCCTTATTTTACTTTCCATGGGGAAAATCTTCTCCCTGGCAAAGTATAGTATATAAACCTCAGTATGGTTTTATAATAAGAACTTTTTCATATGCAGATTGAGTGTCACATTTTTGCATTTAAAAAGATGATCAGCTGCACATTCCTCCCTCCCCAGTGCTCACATAAATATGTATATTGAAGCACATATCAAGTGTTCTTTGCAGGTGTGGCCTCACCTGCTGTTTCTGAAGTCCCAAGGAGGCTTACTAACCAACTTGGAATGCACATCTCAGAATACTCTGATGACCTCTGGGAGCCCTGAGCTCTGACGAGAACTTTCTTTATCCCCACTGAAGAATGACGAAATTTGTGACTGTGGCCAGGAAGGAAGGTAGAAGTAAATGTCATACTGTGCAGAGTGATGGCACAAACCACCAGAGCAGCCATCAAATGTCTAGGACCTAATAACATCCAAAATGGCTACGTATCAACATTCCGCATATTATACCGACTATATACTAATAGGACACACACATACCTGAGATAGCCAAACATATTTAATATCTAATTAATAAGCAACACGTTATCAGTGTCCCCAAACCAGCCACCACAATCAAAAGCTGCATGGAAGTATTTAAAGGAAGAGAGTAACTGGATGAGTCTGAGGACTGGTGGGAACTGTCTGGTAGATGCTGAATGGAGCTATCAGGGAAAGACCAGGGGCTGGACAATCTTCTTTCAGGATCCAGCATTCGAATTGCCTGTTGGGTGCCTGGTTAGATGACTTCATTAAGAGCATTCACTGGCCATGATGCTCCAGGGATCAGTTTATCGAATCCCTTGTTTTAGATCCACCTATCTGAGTTACTATCACAGTGTTTTATGTGTCTATTTTTAGAAAGCTGTTTGAATAAGCTAATTTAGTAGCTTTGAACTTTATCAAGCCTTTCCATTAATATGAAAATTCTCCCCTAAAATAAGTAACCTGAATGTCTATTGGGAGATACGATTATTGCTTCAAGCACCCTGTAGTCAGCAGAGTAATTCCCAAAAGATTTCTATACCATATCCCTGGAAAGTTGGAATGTTTTGCCTTGAAAAAAAAAAAAAGCTTATAGGATACAAAGTACTTGATAGACCCCCAAAATAAAAATACTATGTTGTATTATCTAACATATCCAAGAAAGTATATATGACCTAACTGCATAAGTGCTTTATTTTAATTAAAAATATTTACTTATTTATCTATTATCAGTTCTTAACTACACAAATTTTAAATAGCTGCAAGCAGAGGAGTTAGGGACAGACAGTTAACCTGGCATGTTGAGATGGCTGTGGTGCTATTAAAGGGTCAGTGAGAGGACAAATGCAGGTAGCTCTGGGATATCCTCACAGCAAGGAGGCAGATATCTTCAGCCCAGGACAGACTGAAGGAGCCTGAAGTGTACTCTCCAAACCATTCAGGTGTGAGCCCAGGCTGGCCAGTGCCTGGCAAGACAGTGTGCAGAGAGGAGAGCCCACCTAGGTGTCTGACCCTCAGAGCTGTGGGATTCCCAGCAGGTGTATCAGCAAGTGTGTAAACAACTGAGCTCACACAGTGGATGTTAAGGTATGTAAGCATGTATTTGTGCAAGCAGGTGTGTAAGCAGGTGTACAAGCAACCAAGCTCACACAGTGCATGCTAGGGAGCAAGAGAAAATAGCACTTTTGTATTTTCTTATGAATAGCCTCTCTGTGCAGAGCTCAGCATTTGGGAAGGTTAGCTCACCTGATTCTAAAAACAACAATAGCACTGTGGCTGGGGACTATACCCCAGCGTCCATAGCCCAGTGGCATGGGGCCAGTTAGTGAGCAGCCACTAAGAACGTTCCAGAAACAAATGCTGTTGTGTTGCTTTTCCTGGGGAGATATGTGCATTCACCCCAGAGAGAGCACTGGTTACAGACCATGAAACAGCAGCCTTGCACATTGAAATGGTCAGTCTATGGACATGACTTATGGCGCAACAGTGACTCTCAGGCTTCTGCAGCACTCAAAAGCCCACCTTAAGTGATGATGGCTCACAGTTTGCCTCCTGGAGCTCCCTGTACAACATGGAGGCCGCTCCACCCAGAGAGCCTTCTTCTCAGTAATCATCCACTAATATCTTAACCTGGGGGAGGAGCTTGGGAATCTTGTGACCTCCTGAGCCTAGTAGCTTCACAAGCATCAAGAGTTATAGTAGAATTCAGAGGAGATGGCTACACAGTGGGAACAAAGAAATGACAAAGCCATGCCCTAGCTATAGGACAAGGAGGGCTCCTACTTGCTCTACTGCAATACATTCATGCTGTCCTTAGGGTCTTGTATGTGACTCACTTGCTAGCAGGGAAATAGATTAGTCAAAGGTGTTTTTGTTCATTCGCAGGTTATTTCTTTTTGGCTGCCTAAAAAAATCCCATTTCAGTTCATTGTTTTGATTAGCTTTTTGATGCTGTTTGTGTGAACAGGGTCCAAGAGCTCTTACCCCTCTGCTCTCAAGAGTAGCAAGCACCTCCTATGATGACTACTCCCTTAATCTCTTCATGAGACTCTGATAGGGGCCCAATTGAATTACTCAAAGTAGCAGGACAGATGGCATGCACCTGTCTAATCTCAGAATCTATCACCATGGCAGTGACATCACCATTATCCCAAGAGGTGATGAGGTCACAGAATATGAGTGAAGTCTATTGATGACCTCTTGAAAATAGGAGCGAGAAGTCCTATGCTTGGTGTGACATAGATGAATCAATACCCCACACACAGACAGACAGACAGACAGACAGACAGACAGACAGACAGACACACACACACACACACACACACACACACACACACACACACACACACACCAGTGAGTAAGGCAATGAGCCTTGGAAGGAAACCCTGACAGTCATGGTTAAGTTCTACATCTCAGAAGGAGAGAGAGATTGTCTTAGGGTTTTCTATTGCTGTGAGGAAACACCATAACCACAGCATCTCTTATAAAAGAAAAGCATTTAATTGAGGTTTCAGGCAGACATGGTGCTGATTACATCTTGATCAGATGGAAATAGGAAGTGGACTGTGACACTGACAGAAGCTTAAGCAAAAGAGACCTCAAAGCCCACCCCCACGGTGGCACACTTTCTTCAACAAGGCCACACCTCTCAATAGTGCTTATGGTGGCCAATTACATTTAAACTACCACAGAGAAGAAGCTAAAAAAGAAAAAGAGGAGGGAAAAGAGGAAGGCTAGACGTAGAAGAGTGCAGGGCTATATGTGAGTATGTGCGTGTGTATATGTGTGAGCGTGTGTGTATGAATGTGTCAGCACCTCACCAACTTGTGGGGGCCCGAAGAAGTGGCTCTTTCAAGGTTAAAGGCATAAGACCTAAGGGTCTAAGGTGTGGCTACTGAAGGATGTTTGGCCTAAGGTGTGGATATCTTACATGGATAACAGAAGACTTGATCTAAGGTGTGTTTACTAGATGTTTTAATTCTCAAGGCCAGAAAACAAGAGTTTTGATCTAAGGTGTGGTTACTTTACTAAATGTTTGGAGAATTAAGGAAGTAATTAGGTCTGTTTGTCTGTTTGTTCCTTGTATCATTAGTAAGGAAGTCCTTTTGCCCCTCCCTACCCCCACTTTCTGGTTGGCATATTTAAGAATTTTGAACAATAAACTTAAGGCTGATTCTGATATTCACTGGATACCCTCCTGATTCTGTCTTCTGTCTCAAGCCCATGTCTTTCCTCAATACACATTCCCCTCTCAGGCACATTTGAACAGGTCATCAGGTCCCAACACTAACTGAATTGCCTCCCTAACCAGAGAGAGAGGCTTTTTCTTATCAACTTAGTGTTATGAAGTGTTTCCAGAAGCCTCCACACAAAGCCAAGTGAAGTAGAGTGAATCTTTGAGGCAAAATGAGGCAATATAAGTAGTGTCTAACCTGAAATCTAGGTGTGTCTACAGTTATCCCTACCCGCTAGCCTTTTAATCTATTTGGAAAAACAAAAACAAAACCAAAAAACAACCAACCAAACAAAAACCTTACCATTTCACTTGAGACAGCTGCTTACAGTGGTCCTAACTACCACATGTTCATTTTCCAAACTTGGTTAAAATAACAAAACAAAACAAAACTCACACAGAGATACACACATAGCCTTTATTGAGCTATAATTCATGACTGCTCAATTCAAATGCACAATTCAATGGCTGTTAGTGTCTCCATACACTGTATGAAATATATCCAACAAATTTAGGATACGCTAACCCTGAAAGCCTTCATTATCCTGGCCTCAACTCTGGGTTGCCTCTCTACTTTCTCTTGTAGGTCTGCTCTGGGCATGCATGAACTCAGAGGTATGCAGTCCTCTTTTGAGTGTATTATTATTATTATTATTATTATTATTACATATAGTGTTTCCAAGGACCATCTGTTTTACAGCATGTCTCAGCTGTATTCCATGTACATGTGTGCACAGGTGTGCCCATCCATTCATGACCCGGAAGGGACCAAAAGATGTCATTTGGTATCTTCCTCTATTGCTCTCTGCCTCACTCACTTGAGACAATCTCTTATTGAGCTGGCAGTTTGCTGGTTTAGAGCTAGTCTGGCCAGCCAGCCCCAGAGAGTCTCCTTTCTCCATCCTCACAGGCATGCTCAGCCACACTGGATGAGGCTACACCGATAGTGTGAATCCAAACTCAGGTTGTGATGCTTGCGGAAGAAGTCTTTACAAATCCTCTTACCCACGGAACCATCTCCCCAGCCACAGCTCTATTCTTTTCATCACAAATATCATTCTGTTGTGTATTACATTTCATTTATCCATTCCTTTATTGCCTTGCTAGTGAAGGACAGGAAGCAGGTCTGCAGAGGCTGGTGAGACAGCTTCGTGAGTCTGGGTGAGTCCTCCTAAGCCTAAAGACCTCTCAGTTAACCCCTGGGACACAGTGGAAGGAGAGAAACAGTTCCTGCAAACTGTCCTAAGATAATCACACACACCTAAACATACACACACAATGAATAAATAAATAAATAAATATAATTTTTAATTTAAAAAATAACCACAGACCTAATGTGGTGGTGTGTGCAATTCCATCACTTGGAGACTGAAGTAGAAGAGTTCCCAAGAGTTCAAGCCAGGCTGGGTTATATAGAGTCTACACACAAACATGAGCTGGGACCCTGTTTCCAACAAATAAATCAATAAATAACAAGCAGGTAATTTTTTAAATGCCCAGAAATTTTCAATGGATGAAAATATTGTTGAAATTTATATATTTATTTTCGTGTTAAGCCCCCACCCCACCCCAGAGATCCAATGAACCTCCAACTAAGATATGGAGTTTCTCTCTGCATGCCATCCTTGCTCCTGGGTGAGAGGCTTCACCACTCCTGTGGGGTGGCAGCAATGGCAACCTGCCCTTCATCAACTAAAGAGCTAGGGGTCTACACCATCCCTCCTCCTCTTGCTAGGAAGGCCTGATTTACACCCGCTGCAAAGCACAGGCACAGAAGCTGCTAACCAGACAGTCCAGAGAATCGTTGTTCATCCAGCTGTCTGCAGGCTGCTCACAGTCCCCCTCTGCTCTCACACATGGGACCTTAGAGAGCTGCATGGAAGAGAAGCAACCCCAGACTATGAAATGTTCACATCTCTTCTGGCATGAGCTCACCATTTGAGTCCAACTCTTCAGCATGCTGTAGAGCATGTCTATGGAGAGATGGTTAAGTTGCTACCTGGAACTCTCCTCGGCAGACAAAGCAGTCAATGAAGAACTTAATCCCCTATTCATCGTAACAGTAACACTGTTCCTGTCCTCGAATGTTCCAGCCAGTTCCAGTTCATCTGGGGGGAAATACAAACTGTGGCCTTGTTCTGTTTCAAACATTAGTTTCTTGAATGAGCCTGAGAATAAATATATTTGTCAATATATAAGTTATTTCTCTCCCGGATGGTTTTTTTTTTTTTTTCTCCCTTTTAATGCATGTAGAGTTTGTCTGGCTTTGGATCATGGATCTGTCATTTGTCTGGCACAAATCATTTTCTGTGTATGGTGTACACAGCTTATGGTACTTTATATAGACCAGCCTGAGTGGAATAAATACAAGATGTGGGCTCAAAGTGACATGTTCCAGATCTGACATCGTACCGTGGCTTTGAGCTCCAGGCACTGACAAACACTCTGCACGCACCCACACTCCCAGAGGAGGAAGTGTAATGCTGTTTATGTTATGCAATATGTAAAATATTTATGCCTCGGCTCCAACGCAAACTGACTATCATTTACATCAGGAAGTACCACTCACCATGAAGATGGATGACGCTATCTGGGCTGCTCTTCGCAGGCGGAGGGGCGCTCGGTACGATACACGATAGGTTTATGTATAGAATGAGATTCCACGAATGTCAGTGTTTCTGAAAAAAATTGCAATTATGGGAAAGGTTTTCTAATGCGCTCACTTCTTTTAGAATTGTTAAATTACCAAGAAGGGCAAAATGCACACCTTCCTGACTATTGCCCTTATCTTCTGAGTGGAAAAAATCTTTTCCTTTGACAAACCATTCTTTCATGAATAACCTGTTCAATAGCATTTAGTTATCATTATTAATAAATTGTTACAGTAATAAATTATATTTTAAACATTTTATTAAATGCAGTTCTCATGTACTTAAAATAAATTGCATAGCCGGCTTTTTTTTTCACGGCATTTAATATATATAGCATGACACAATGTGCTTTTAATATATTTAATGTTATATACTTTAAAATCTAAGTGTGGTGTACTTTTATGGAACTTACTTTATATTCCTTTCTATATGGAAAATGTATTACTTTTTAATACGGGTTCATTGTGGAGTGCCATTAGGAAATAGCACGGTTCTTAAAGTGGAAACTTTCAGATTTAAGTACATTAAGTGTGGGGGAGGGGAAGGCACTGCATTATGGCAACATCGAGCATCTAATTGAAACTGACAAGAGCAAGGGCAGACGTCTCCCGTTGACTGTAATGGCACCTGCATTTGCATTGACATCATAACAGGTCTAATGCAAGCGCCTGAGACGCTGCCTCTGACAAAGAGAGACTTCTCCCTGACATCCCACCACTTTCACACTTTCTTTGGACATGCCATCACTGTCACTCACCATAAAGATAAAAATATTATGAAAAACATCTCCAGTTCGTGCTTATTAGGTACTTTCCACAGCTGAAATACAGTGGCCGTGTTCAGGGGATCCTTACTGTTATAAGCCTCAAAAAATCTGCATTTGACTCCCCACTAAGGATGGATGCATGGCCCTCGTCTCCAGCCCTGAAATTGTTTTGTAAAGAGAGAAAAAGAAAGAAATTGAAAATTGATTTTTCAGAAAAACAAATATTTTTGCATAGATGCTTAAGGCAATGGGAATTACAGTGCTTTTGAGGCTGAGGTAAATTTTGCTGGTCAGTGAGTACACGTTGAGGTGAAATAGAAATAGGGGGTTGGATGAAAATATGTCTGGAGTTACCAAAATAATCCACGTGTCAAAAGGGCATCTCTGGGTCCCATGCTTATGATTATTAATACAAACCGAAGAGTAACGAGTCCCCCAAGCAAATAGAAACTTATCCTGAGAGTCATTTTTCTTGGTTGCCGTTCGAAGCGTCAGCTTTTGCTCTTTAGCCTAAGATGGATGTCGGGCTTCAGGTACAGTAGCAGAGTGTCAAAACCCTAACAACTTCCCTTAGACCGCTGCCTAGCAACCACGGCTTCTACAGAGGAGCGCCCCCTGCTGGCCAGGCATACTTCTTTCCCTGCATTGGCCTCTGCTTCCTGGCTTTGGCTGCGTCCTGCAGGCAACCAATGAACCTGACTTTCCCTCAGCACCAGGAAAACAGGCCTGAGCTAATGTCTGTCTCTTTCCAGGGGACACATCTCAGCTCAGAGACTAGCTCTACTCTCCCAGCTTCCTCATCATGAGCAAGTCAAGGATGGCGGGGGCAGGTAAACACATTACCTCTGTGAAGGGAAGGCTGATTTTCTCATTCATTACTCTGCATCCATCTCCTGCTTGACTATGGTCAGCAGGAGCATCAGACAAAGAGAAAGGTATGCCCTCCGAGATGGAGAAGTCAGGCCAACGAGCTAGCAACCAAACTGTAACTATGTGATCTCATATGGTCACGATGTCTTTAAATACAGTGGGCAGGGGTGGGACTTAGGTCAAGAAAGATAGCTTGACATTGCCAGCGAAGGGTGGTGGCTGAACACCAAACTACACACTGCACATAGACTGGGGAAGAAACAGAAGAATGGCCGGCTGTGTGCCCTGCAGTCAGAGAAGCAGGATAACCCAGATCCAGATGCCAGACTCAGCAGGGACTTCACCATCCTGCTCAGTTCCAAAAGTTACTCTTGAACGTTAAGCTGGAGACATGACTCAGTGGTTAAGATCACTAGCTGCTTTTCCAGAAGACCTAGGTTAGTTTCTCAACACGCACAGGTCTGTAACTTCAGTCACAGGGGATACAGCCTCACTGGGCATACAATCACAATGGAACCCAGATAGGCAGCCAAAATCATCCATACACATAAAATGGAAATAAATGGGAAAGGTTTTTGTTTTTTACCTTTAGCTTTAAAGATAGCAATTTTAGAAGCTACTATTTTAGTCTTCACACGCTTACCATTTATAAACACTTGGTCTGTGTCTCAAATAAATGAGAATAGAAGTGAATTCATTTTTTTTCATTGTCTCACTCAGTGAGCACATACCAGGTGCAAAAATATATTTCAATATTTAGTTAGCACTAGGAAGTAAAGCCAGCCATTCCTTCCATCAGACAAGGAAGTAGAAAGAATGCTGTAAGAAGTTGAAATACTCACTCGGGTGTTTGAAGTATACATGTTTCAATTTAATGAGAACTGATAAAACTCTACTAAATAAAATATATAGTACAGAGAATTATGACCTTTCTCCAGTCTATATATAGACAAGCAAACTGATGTGGTACAAAATGGCTCTTGGGGAAATGGGTGTCCCAGCTGTTAGGAATTCCTGAGGATGTTTAAGATTCCCAAGAAATGCTGTGTGGCATCTTCCATGCCATGACAAAGTCTCAACGGTGAGCAGGTAGGAGTGGGGAAAGAATCAGCTGACAGCCGGTGTGGGGCCACATAAGAGGTCAGGCCACCAGAAAAGAGAGTTGCCTCCTCACACACAGCCCGAGGCTGTGCCTTCAGATAGTTCCCCTGGGAAAATGACTGCTCCGGGGAGCTTGATAGACAGAGTCTAAACATTCCCTGCCATCGGGCACAGCATGATTTCTGGCAGACCATTCTGACTGTCAATGTCCTCACCCTCACCTTCGCCATGCTTGCTGCCATCACCATTTAGTATTTATTCAGCATAAGCCAGCCCCCAGAGTCTCTAGCCCTGTCACTTAGCCCATGGACCCTGAGAAGCAGAAGGTACACGAGGACGCCTGGGATGCTGTGCTCTGCAGCAGGTGCTCTCGGGGGTGCCCTGACTCCTTCCTAGCATCTTCCAGAATTGTTAGTAGCACAATAGTGTTCATAAATGAGGTGGGATTGTTACATAAACAGGAAAACTGACAGTGTGTGTGTGTAGACAGTGAGTTGCCTTACACACCTGAATGAACAAGACAAGCAAGTGACTTTCCCAAGGGAATGGGGATTGTCTTACAACAGGTAAACACAAAGCTGTTTTGCAAACCATCTGCATTGGCAGGAAACATGTTAAAAAGCAAGGGTGGCTTAGGGTGGAGAATGCAAGAACGATCTGCAATATTCCCGTGTGGTCCTAAGCTTCACAAGTCCATCTTTAAGTTAAAGGCACTCAGACTAGAAACTGACTTACAATGTCTCTATCTGTCAAGGAAACTGGTTTTCCACAGTTTATTCAGCTTTTACATTTAAAAATAAACTTCATACAGTAAAACACAATGCCAACATACCCAGTATTCTCAAATATTACTTTTGCCACCTCAGAAACTGCTCAACCATTTACCCAAGTGGGGTCACTTCTCTCTCTCTCTCTCTCTCTCTCTCTCTCTCTCTCTCTCTCTCTACATATATATATATGTACACATATATATATGTGTGTGTATGTTTATATGTGCACATATTTGTGTGTACAGTGTGTGTACTAAGTGTTTCTATATGTATTGTTCACATGTATTAATGTCTATGTACATGTTAGGTGTTGATGTATATACATGCATGTGTGTAACAGTATATATATATATATATATATATATATATATGGGCATCAATTCATGTATATATGTATGAGTGTGTATATGTATATGTGTGAGCATACACGTATGAATGCACATGTGTATGCCTGTCTGTAATGGGTCTGCTTCTCTTGTTAAACTGAAATATATATATATATATATATATTTCTCTCATGTCCTGCCCTCCTCACTCAGTGAACACTCCACGTCCTACTTGTTAAGCATCTTATCAGATGCTGTGAGCAAAATAAGTAAGTCATAGTCCAACAGGACACTCAGGTCCAATGGTCAGTGAGACACAAATAATTAAGAAAGCTGTGGAAAGTCCCTTCAAAGAGCTGGATATGCCAGAGATGAAGAAGTGGTTCTTTATAAGATGCCAGGAAATGAGCAGGATTCTTTAGGGAGAAGCACAAGGGGGTCTTCGAAAAGGAGAGAAAAGAGCGTTTGCAGTGGTATGGTGGCATCAACAAGCCTTGTTTGTCAGGCAGAGTTTAACAAGAGAAGCAGACCCACTACAGACAGGCATACACATGTGCATTCATACGTGTATGCTCACACATATACATATACACACTCATACATGTACATGAATTGATGCCCATATATATACATAAACTGTTACACATGCATGTAACATCAACACCTAACATGTACATAGACATTAATACATGTGAACAATACATATAGAAACACTTAGTACACACACTGTACACACAAATATGTGCACATATAAACATACACATATACATTATACTTAATATAAATCTATATATAAAATTACATGGACTTGCATACATATATAAACTGTGGGCAGAAATGTGTGTGTGCCTATGTTCACACACAGGAATACACACACGGAGTCATGTATACACAGTTATACACATAGATAAGTACACAGACTTATACACATACATGTGTGTGTATATACATGCATAAGTGCCTCCACAAGGACTGCCATCCATACTACAGGCCATTTCTCGGAAGTAGCTGAGCCTGTGCAGTAGATACATCTCAGAGCCACTGTTGTGGATACACTAAGTTCACTTGGGCAAATGAATTGGTGGTTGGTCCTGGGACAGCTGGGTTGGACAGTCCAGGAAGAACTTACAAGCAATTTGCACTGCTGGAAAATTCTGTAAGGGAAGGTTCTTAAGGGCTGCACGTGGAGACCCTGGCTCCTTCTCTCTGGCCGCGCTAGCTTGCTTCCTGTGAGCTCGCTCTGGCTTGCGTTTTGGACTGGTGTTTATCTGAATAAAGAAGTCTTACCATCACGGACTACAGTTCATCTTTGAGCACACGAGGTAACCCTTAACAGTTGGCGCCCAATCCAAGCATGTTATTTAACAAAATTTTAAAGTTTCTGTGTTATATCAAGAAGCCAATTGTGTAATACACAATAAATGAAGAATAAGAGGACTACCTTTGTCTTTTTGTTTGGCTCTTTCTTTCAAGGCCTACACTCTCTCATAATTGTTGTTTTTAAAGGATTGCTTTTCCCAGTACACATACATGTACAAGTGAACATTTCTCTGATGACACTTATGTTTGAGTCCCATACAGCCAATGAGAACCAGCCTGACAACAATCCCTGCATGCTCCGGAAAAAGAATTGGACTACACCTCCCCGACTGCACTGGATTCAACTCACTCCGTTTCGACTGACACTCCAACCAGAACCTCCAGTAATGACTTCAATCAAGTTGAGGATTTCAACCTAGATCTTCAATCAAGCAAATCTCATCTAACATGGACTAGACATAACTCATTAGAGACTTTCCCTGTACTAGCATTGTTTTCCACAGGACCCCACATGGCTACCATCGTCCCATTTCAGCAGGAAGTAACTTAGAAGATGCTACGCCCCCGTTCCCCATTATTGTTTATTAGGGTAGTGTAAGCCTAGTTAAGAATGACCTTCTTATTGTTTAGAGTTGGGATTGGAAGGAGGTGTTCAAGTTAGACACCCTTTCCACATGACTTTAGGACTTAGCTGGAATAGACATAGGATGTGCAATAGCAGATTATTGTATCTTCTTATATTTCACCTTTATGATTGCTAATTTTAGACGTTTTACACTATTAAGTTTTAATCCTCTTTTAGACTAAAAGGGGAATTGTAAGGAGACACCCTAGCCCCGCCCCAGGCAACCCGGACAGGTGTACCGGGGACTTGCCCATGAGGGTGGGGTGAAGGGAAGTCCGGGTGACGTAAGGGAAGCTTCTTAAGGGCTGCACGTGGAGACCCTGGCCCCTTCTCTCTGGCTGCGCTAGCTTGCTTCCTGTGAGCTTGCTCTGGCTTGCGTTTTGGACTGGTGTTTACCTGAATAAAGAAGTCTTACCATCACGGACTACAGTTCATCTTTGCGCGCACGCGGTAACCCTTACTTAACACCTCAGCTTTCTCCTGGAAAAATGCAAGATCTTCCAAAGACTGCTGTGGCCCTGCCTTCCAACATGTGTAATAAGTGCTAGCCAATGTGCTACCTCTCTCCCATGCTGGAGGATTCGCCTCAATAGCACCACTCCCTGGAAAGGAGTTGGGCTGGCTGTGGTCACAATTAAGACATAGCGGGTAGCCCTGGGGTAGCCTGGCATTTATGAAGGGATCTGACATCAGAGAAGCTGCCTCCTTCACAATTTGTGCATGGTTTTCTATTTCCTGTTATCTGACAGTTACCTGCACATCCCAAGATAGCTGACAATGTCCAAGCAGAGTTTTCTAATAAGTGATCCCATCCTTCCTTAACTGAAGCCACCGTGGTTCTTTTTCTCACTATCTTTCTGCTCTCATTCATTCTAGTCCTTGTTGTGGTCATTCCTAGGACACCTTTCGCCCCTTTATGTCTGGAACGGTAAGCAAAGTTTTAAAGGGTCCCAGAAAGTTTTTAAATCATAAGACAAATCCTCCCACAACCCTGGCTAGGGAAGAAGACACACCTGAGAATATAGTGTCTTCTGTCAGCCCATGGTAAGTAAGACAGCTTCATATGACAATGTCCAGGTCGTCCACCAGCTCATGGGGTCCTTTGCTCTCTGATCCTGGAAAATGGCTATTTCCAGGACTAGTGTAAGAAGAAGAGTTTTCGCCAGCTGATTTCAGGGGAATTCGTGGAGGACACAGTGCTTGGAAGTCAAAGGGTGTAAGAGAAAACTTCTGTAGAAATACAGAAGGAGGTAACATTTGACAGACAAGAAGGAGACATGCCACAAGAGGCTGAAGAGTGCCCTCCAAAATTCACTCCCACCGACCAACTGGGAATGTGAGTTGATTTGAAAATCCAATCTTGCAATTGTCATTAAACCATGATGAAATCACACTGATCTGAATGGGGGGTTTAGGGAAAAAAAATAGAAAGAAAACTGCAATTGAACAAGAAGCAAAGACGTCACACTCAAATTTTGAACATCATCTCTCAAAACTGAACTTGGCTATTTCCAAAAATCAAGGATTTTCACAGGGTCAGCATTAATTCTGTTTCTAGACATTTCTAATTTGTAGAATATATTTTTACTTTATTGATGAGGTATATTTTAAGATAATAATGTGCTGTATTTTTCTCTTACACTATCTATTTGGAGGAAATATTATGGAGCAGATGAAGAACTCGATATGAAAAGAAAAATGCTCTCTTATAAATCAGCCAGTTTCTGGAAAATAAATCTTCACTCTTAACTTCTTCTCTATGTATAAGCCTTATCCCACGGCTACACTTTCTCTAAAGCAATCTTGATAGGCAGGTAAGGAATGGAAGAAAAAAGTTATTTTGATTCTTCCCTCTCCCTGATGATTCATGATTCTTTGTAAACTGAAATGTTCAGAGTCAAATAGATGGTATCAGAAAGAACAAAGTAGTGAAGGAAAAACAGAAGTGAGAGAGAGAGCTTGGAAAAGCAGTTCTGAGACACAGGTTCATAATGGGCACTTCGAACTGTGTGCTTCCCAGAAGGGTTTCTGTCCTAACACAAAAGAAATAAGAAAAGCCACTTACAACAGCCTAAGTGGAAAGACATAATGTCCCATTGTGACTATGGAGATTTCGGTGTAATGCAGGGACAGTGGGGCTGAAGAGAAGCAGGATTCTAGGTCAGGTGGAGTTTTTTTTTTAAATAGAATTAAGTTAGAGAGAGACCCATCAATCTTTCCAAGAGGCTTTCAACATCTACCATGTGGAAGCCCCCTGTCTCCCTCTCCCCTGATCCCTGCCCACTTACTTACCAGAAGTAAGACAGGGCCACACCAGAGGCATCGAGCTCCCACTTTATTTGGGGGAAACGCTCTACAGAGTCTGGGTTGACCTCTCTACATTCCTTAAGACAGGACTCCTTTGATGGTGTCTCTCCTCCCCCAAAGCATCTCTCAACCCATGTGTTCCTGACACCGTGTGCTTTTACTGACAGATCTTTCTGGCTGAGTCCAGGTAAGAGAAGCTTCCTGGAGCAGTGCTCTTTCTCCAGAAGTTTCTGTCTCACCAGGTCCAGGCTGGGGAAACTGATAGTCCTGGGTTTAGGAGATCACACCTGTTTGCCATTCAGCTTACCTCCTGAGGGTCAGATCAGGAAACAGTGGATCAGCATGCTCCCAGGTACAGCCTTCAGCCAGCCTCTGTTTCCTGCTCTCCACTTTGGTCAGAATGCCCAAGAAACATGGAGAAAGCTAGTAGCTATCCTCTCCTGCCTAATTTGGAATTGGCTGATGGTTCTTCCTGCATCTTCACCTGCATCTGCTAGCAAAAAGTTTCATTGATGGCTGAATCACCATGCTGAAACAGATGAGACAGCTGGTACAAAAAGGAGCTCAGTCATGAAGGCCTTTTATGTCAGGATGCAATGACAGACAGCCTCAGGACTGAGAGATTCGGAAGCCTAGAACAACCAACAAGTGCATTAACATAAATTTGTCACTTAATATACAAGAAAAGTAAACCACAAGAAAATGCATGGTGGTGTGAGAGTGAAATTCACAGGCACCCCATGGTCATTATAGGCACACACACTGACATCGTAAACACCCACGCACATTAGTAATAGAACACAATGAAAGAGGAAACCATGCCAAGAGACAGATTCCTGTCTCAGCCTTGCATGAGCTTACTCTATGACTTTGTAATCTGTGTGCGTGTCAAAGGATGGATTTCAGAGATTCAGGCTGAATGGGCATGGCCTGATGCTATTTGTTCCAATTTAATGCTATTGTACAGAGGGAAAACATAAAGCATGCTGCTTGTTGCCTTCCCAAAATAAAGTTTAAAAAAATAATTCATGATTCTCATTAACAAGTTCAAACACATCTTATTGCGTGAACTTATCTTACTATGCTACATCACGGAAGGAATAAGAAAATATTGGCAATTTGCTGCAATGAGGTAATTACTGTAATAAGATAAATGTTAACTTTTTAATGAAAACCACTGCACTTGAGTAATTGCCCTTCTGAGGACTGCTCCATATATGATTTCTTTGCAATTATTAAGATTAATTCACTTTTTTTAAGTAGGAAGAGACCAAAATACCAAGCCAAATGATCATCTTTATAAGCACATTTTCAAATGCCTTAGAACTTCAAAAGAGAGAGACAGAAATGGATTGAAGCCTTGTTTCCAAATCCAGCCTATTAAGTCCCACACTGTCAGGCTCCCAGACCCAGTTGAATGCAAATAAAAGCGAGAAAGCTTGGGAAAATTAGATGGGATTAAAAATAGGCATTGTCCACTGACCATCAGCTACCCCACACACCAAAGTGAAGACTTAATTAGAACCTTCCTTGTTCACAGATCCAGTAGCTTTCTATAAACAGCCAGTCGCATGTAGATGTGACAGTGCCATACCTTCGGCATTCCTGTGGCTCCCCAAACGCCTCCAGGATGCTATTTCCCATTGTGAGAGGGTGTCTGACTAAGGAAACAGCAAACCCAGCAAAGTTAAGAGAACCAGTGTTTGGCTTTCCATGGTGCATGTTGGCATTTGATTTTATTTTGGACTTTTCTGTGCCTGACACCCCATCTCTGGGTACCCTGAGGGAGCTATCTCTCCTAGCTTGGGCCTCCATTCCTTCCTGCTTCCAGGTGTCACTCCTATTTCTACCTATCTGAGGAATCCAGCAGGGAACTCTCAGGCTAAAGAAGAGCACCATGGTGCCATGTGGGAGTAAATCCCCTTGAGATTTGCTGTGAGTCTCAGGGCCTCTCGAAAGCATAGCACCTAAGATCACACTCCTTGAAGAGGCTCTGGTCCTTAGACTTCTCTTCAGTGTTAGTGACTCAGGAAGCTACAAGACAACAGGATTTGTGGGCCTCCTCAGTGTCTCTGTCTCTCAGCGCTCACATTTCTTATGGTTGTACCTTTCAAAGTGTCCTTGTGTTTAAAAAGGGCAGGAAGGGGAACCCATCCCTCACCCACCCACAGAGCCTGTTTCAGGTGTCGTTTTTGTTGCCTTGGAATGAAGCAGTCCAGTTGACACACTCATTCCTTGGCCTCATTCAGAGAGAAGCTGGACTTACAGAAAGCCCTGTTTAGATTTCAGCCATGTTCTACCTTTTGAGATCATGACATTATCTTGTCATCTACAAAGTTCTCACTCAAGAACTACACAATTGAGTTAAAAAAAATCACCCAAAATGCATTTTTTAAACTAAGTTTAGGATTTTGTGGTAGGCCACATTCACTGTTATCCTGGAACACCAGGGCTGTGTGGACCAGAGGTTGGGTACTCACAGTGTATGAAAAGTCTGCAAGGCCTCTTGGGTGAAATGGGGTGGAAGATACTGGATCTAGATTGCTCCACTGCACATTAGAACAAAGGTATGGGCCTTGCTGTGCCTCACTTTCCTTGGGAGTCACATGAAGAAAACTATGCTCACTTTCAAGGGTTCTATGAACAGTGCCTGACTCGCCATCATCATCATCATCCAAAATCCAGGATTGCTAGCACATGTGGCAGTCGGTAGGCTAACAGTATCCTCAAATGCTCTCGAACCCTTTTAAGTCAAACATGGATGAAGTATTACTGAGAAGGCTGGTGCCACAGGCCACCTGGAGACAGGCCCTGACCTTACTCACTGAGTGCTTTTCTCCAGCTGGCTGAAGAAAACAAGGACAAGAAGGAGCTGACATACACTGCCAACTTTGAAGATGGAGGAAGTCTGCAGCCTGACCAACCTGAGCATGTGCAATCACTTCCAAAGGCGCAGGAGACCAGATTGGAAAAAAAATGTCAGTGGTACCCAGGATCAGTGAACTGCCAATAGAATTCTGTAGAAATGCTATTGAGTAACATCTGAACCTCAGCCCCAAGACACCCAGCAGTCTCTGCTTCCAGAGAGCCTCTTCCATGATGTGTGGAAGCCACACAGATCACCCAAGGGAAGCCACAGTGAAGCTGTGCCCACCCATCCTGCTAGGACCCCAGCCTTCACCAAGATGCCAGGTGTGCTAAGTTAAGTACCCAAAGAAGAGTTGAGGAGTGCTAATACGGAGCCATGCTGGGCATTGTTGGGATGACTTACTACTTGTCAATGCTGACACACAAAGTTGAAGTCCTGTATCAAAACATATGAAACCCTACAAAATTCTGACCTCAGATTCTAGATTAACTACAGAAAATCGCCTTGGTGACCTTAAAAGACTTTATTCTTTGTCATTTTTCTAAGAATCCCATTTGCTAAATCTAATTATTTCAGCATTGATTTTGGAAATAATAAGTGGTAATTTTTCCCATCAAGTGGTCAAAACCCAATTTCATTTATCACAGGGAGACATTGCAGAGTCTCCTCTCACCCAACTCTATTTTGCTCATTTTCTGAGGAGTTGAACGGCATTACATGCAAAGTACCTATTGGGAAATAATTCCGTGCGTGATGTCAGAGTCTGTTAGACCTCACATGCTCAAGCAGGTCACTCAGGTCAATTATTGGTCATTTCTGAGAACACTCTCCTCATGTGCTGCTGGAAGTGCCACCAGAGATTTACTGTTGTCATATTGAGCCAATAACCTGGGGTGGAGGAGCTCTGTCTTTTAGAAGGGACATTAGAGTCAAGCCATGGGTACTGGAGAGTGGGGGGCGGGTGAACCAGCTCATGGCATTTCTGAGTGATCCTAATGTCCTGGATAAATTCCAATCACACTAATGGCTTTCACTCATGCCTTTGTTATAAGCAATTAAGGAAGCTCCCTTTTCTCCTGTTTCCTTCCCTTCTAGGTAACCTCTTCAGGGTCTAGGCAACTGGTCCCTGTGTTGCTGCCCAGTGACCAGCAGCTGCCTAGAACTTAGGTCCTCAAACTGCACTGCACAAAGACACACAAGGAGTATCACAGTCTCTGAAGACCAAGAGACAGCAATACAATATCATCCTAGTGTTTGCATAGCTCAAGGAAAAACACAATTATACAAATTTTCTTCATGAAATGCAAAGCATAGCAACACTAATGGCGTAAAATGTTGTTGGCCTACTGCTAATGAAAAAACATGTGGATCATTTTTAAAATTTAGATATTTATTGATAATTTCATACATGCATATAATATATTTTGACCATATCAACCTTGTTGCCCTATTCACTTTTACCTGACTCTGAAACCCTTCTTCATCCCAGCACGGCCCCCCTCCTACTCTCCTATCTTTGCTTTGAACCACAGAGTTTAATTCATGTTGTGTGAACACAGGTGTAGGGCTGCTCTCTGCAGCACAAGGAACTTACAAAATGCAATCTTAGAGAGCAGCACAATATGAACACAGCTTCCTTCAAACCCGGTGCTTCCCAGGGTTGACTCAGTCACTGGCATTTATCTGCAGAGCCATTCTCAGCTCGGAGGCTGTCAGCTGTGCTCCCCGCATTGTAGTATCCTCTGCCTGTTGTGAGCCTCGGCTCTGTACCCAGGTGAGGAATGGGCTTTCTCTCACCTCTGATTGGATTAAGGAGTTACGGATATCTCAGGTATGGTGGATGTAGGATTGGGAGGCAGAGTTGACCTGAGGTGAAACACGTGCTAATTAGGCCAAGAAATATCTGGAAAGCGAGCAGAGCGGTGTATCAGGATGTGGTCAGCATGTGCCTCTGTGGACTGAGGGGGAGGGTCTGTCACTTGTGTGAGGGACTCCATCCTAGCACCCAACAGGAAGACAGAATAGCACAATTTATCCTCTGGGCTTCTAAACTTAGAACATGTATTAGTTGTTTCCATCATCACTATGAAAAAGCACAGGAGATAATATAAAGGGAGGAAGTTTTAATGATTTACTTGAGCTCACGGTATCAAAATATTCAGTCTATAGACCCTGGCTCTGCTTATTTGGGGCCCATAGGAAGACAGCACCTGGTGGTGACAGGAGCAGGTGGAGGAGGAAGCTGCTAACCTCACAGTAGACAGGAAGGAGAGAGGAAGAAAGGTTTGCATCCTGATCCTACTTTCCTCAATTTCACCAACATCTGCATCAGAGTCTATTCAAATTCATATCCCTCCATGGATTAAACCATGGGTCAGAGCCCTGGTGACCTCACCACCCTGGAAATGCTAGCAGGACACATATGGATGTGGGCTTTACTGACCTTGTAGGAGCTTCTCAGTTTAATCAAGGATGTACAATAGAGAAGAAACTTCACATGTGTGCTCTGTTGCCCTTGATCATCAGAAACTCCATGTCTTCTGAGATTTCAATACCAACACTGGACCCACCCTCCTCAATTTGCTCCCTGAGCTCTTAGACTGGTTCTGAGGTCTTCAGCTTTTCTAGGCCTCCAGCTTGTAGATAACCTGTCACAGGCCTTCCCAGAATCAATGTAAATTCCATGATGACCTACCCCTATGATCTCTTGTTTATCATTTGCTTATCCATCATCCATCCGTCTACCCATCCATCCATCCATCCATCATCTAAAAATCTATCATCTGTCTATATAATATTTACCATCTATCTATCTATCTATCTTTCTATCTATCTATCTATCTATCTATCTATCTATCTATCATCTGCCTATCATCTGTCTTTCAACCTATCTGGCTAGTCTAACTATCATCCCATATCTATCATTCTATCTATTCAACTCTCTGTTGTCTTATCTCTATCATCTGTTTCCGCCCTTCTAATATACCTATTTATCACTTATTACCTATTTAACCTATCAATCCATCTAATCATCTTCATACTGTATGTATGTATGTATGCATGTATGTAGATATAAGTTACTCTTCTGTTGTGATAATACACCGTGACTAAGGCCACTTGTAGAATGAAGGGGTTATGTGAGCACACACTTCCAGAGAGAGGAGTCTATTACCATCACCACAGGGAAGCATGGCAGCAGGCAGGAATGATGAATAGAGCAGCAAACTGAGAACTCACATGTTAAAAGGCAAGCGGGAAACATACAGGAAAACTCAAAATGGCTTTTAAGCTCTCAAAGCCCACCTCCAGTGACATACTTTCTCCAACAAAGACCTACCTCCTCACCCTCTTTAAATAGCACCATCACCTGGGGACCAACTAATGAAATGCCAAAGTGTATAGAGGACATTCTCATTCAAACCACTGCCCTATGTATCATGCACCCATCTATCCATCTATCTGTCTGTCTGTCTATCTGTCATCTACATATCACCTATCAACCATCTCACTGACTGTATTTCTGGAGGACCCCGACAGACACGTGCCCCTTCTGTACCTGGGTTTTCATGGCTTTGTGCTGCTTCCTTCCAGTAAGCCTTTTAGTTTTCAGGTACAGTGGAAGGGAAAAGATGCTGCCTTCCTCCAGAAGTAGGTGGTAACCACACTCTGTCGGGCTGATAATGGCAGCTGCCCACCTATGCAGAGCCTGGCTTCATCAATGGGCACTGATCTTGGCCTCCTTTGCTTCAGGATCCACTATCCTTCTTGTTAGCTTTCTCGTTCTTCAATGGCACTGTGAGATTCATACCAAGTCTTTGCAGTTTGACAACCTTTTATGGGTTGAAAGGCAAAAAGAGTTTAAAAAGTTAACAGTATGCAAGCAACTTCCAAGGTTTATTTTTCAGGGTTTGACAGATGGCTAAGAGGTTAAATGAACTTGCTAATCCTACAGAGGACCTTGGTTCAGTTCCCAGCACTCACATGAGTGCTCACAACCATCAGTAATGCCAGATCCATGGGCACCAGGCACTATTGTACTGCATATACGTACATACATACATACATACATACATACATACATACATACACACATACAAGTGAATATTCATGCAATAAAAATAAATACATCTCTGAAAAGTGTTTTTCACTGGAATACATCCCTGGTAATTTGTATTTTATGAATTGATTATTTCTGTCTATGCGAAATTAATTGAAATTACTTGAGAGCTGTATCTAGATTTTACATTGTGTTTTGATTAACCCACTGTGGCGAACTAGCTTGATGGTTCAAACACAGGTCTTTCATGTTCCCGTGTTTGAAGAGGGGATTCTTTTTTTCCTAAGATTGTGTATGGATGTTTTACCTGCATGTATGTGTATGTACTGCATAGATGCATGGATCACAGAGGCCAGAAGAGAGAGCCACATCCTCCAGAACTGGAGTTAGAGGTAATTGCTAGTTGCCATGTGAGTGTGTGGCCCTGGACCTGGGTCCTCTGCAAGAGCCACAGGTGCTGTGAGCCACTGTGCCACCTCTCCAGTTCCTCCAGCCCACTCGTAGAGTCCAGCAAAGTTTTGTTTCTCTTGGGTCCAAAGGAAACTCTATTTCCCCAAATTCCAAAAAGCAGAAGGGACAAAAGGCTCATGAGGTGCCTATTAGCATACTGAAGTGCATCCCAGCCCCAGCCCCCTTGGTATCACAAGTACCTGTTAGACATTTCAAAGTCCATGCTGACAGCCTGGCTCTTCTCATCTCCTCTCTCACTCTAAACTGCCCCAGCTCACAGCTTACCCCACAATCATTTGCTTCACACCCTGTTGTTCCAGCTATGCTCGCTCTTTGAGTCTCACATTTTGCCGCCCTCTCTGTCTCCAGCAATCCCTGCTTTCCATGCTCTCTCTCTCTCTCTCTCTCTCTCTCTCTCTCTCTCTCTCTCTCTCTCTCTCTCTCTCTCTCTCTCTCTCTCTTTCTCTTTCCCTCTCTCTATATCCCCTACTCCCTCTGCTCCTGCTTTTCTCATGACCTGGTCCAGTCAGCTGGCCATGTTCAGTCTCTTTCTCTGCTCTGGAATCTTCCAGACACCTCTGACTGTTCTTTCCCTCATAGCTATAATAAAAAAACCTCCTCCTAACCCATACAATGGAGTGACCATGTCATCCATCAGTTTATAGAGTTTCCAGAAATCCAGTTGTGTGCATTTTCCTAGTATTATCTGGACACTGTTCTTTTGGTGTCCCGGCTCTGTGATTCAGGGAGTATGAACACAGTAGGCACTCACAGATTATATCTCCCTCCTGAGCCAAGATACTTAAAAGTAATTGTTTGCAGAGGGGACTAGAGAGAAAGTACAAGCTTAACTTCAACCATATGACTAGAAAGCATGGTGCCACCCATTTATCATATAGAATTGGATTAATTTGAAATCTATGATAAACAGTACACATGTGTAGAGTCACCATGTGCATTCCATAGCTTATATCATGCGGACACTTAAGGTAAAATATTTTCCATCAGTTTGATAGGTTTTAAAACATTATCATGCTGTGGTATGATAACCAAATGAACTCTAACCTCAGGGATGGAACAAAGCACCAGATGAGAAACCCAGATTTGCACAGTGTCCCAGCACAGACTGGTGACAACCTACACTGACATACCTGGATTGGTGACAACAGAAATCTTACAGTTCATTGTGTGTGCTCCAAAGCTAGAGGCCTTGGAAGTCAGGTTCCATTGGTCCTAAGCACCTGGGAGTGCACCATTGGCTGCCCCAACCCTCCCTGTGCCTACAGGCAGTTGGCTACAGGTGGCTGGCTCCTGGGGCTTGCCTGAAGGAAGTTGTTGGAAGTAGATGTAAATGAGAGCTGCTTTCTCTAGAGCAGAAAGGAACCTTTAGAAACCAGGCCAGCCGAGCTGTTGTGAGGATAGTACTTAGTCAGTCAGACCAGTATCACTCTGGTCAGGTTTCACTCTCACTGGAAACTTTGGTTTCTATTCCCAATGGTACACCATAATGAGAAGCAAACAAAACAATAGGTCATGTTCAGGCTTACAGCTTTTAAGCTCTCATTGTTAGATTTGAATTTCATAAGTACAGGATCAATTTGGTTAAGAGATATTAAACTGGTTGTTTTTTTTGTTTGTTTATTTTGTTTTTTGTTTTTTTGAGACAGGGATTCCCTGTGTAACTTTGGAGGCTGTCCTGGAACTAGCTCTTGTAGACTAGGCTGGTCTTGAACTCACAGAGGAGCCACCTGCTTCTGCCTCCCAAGTGCCAGGATTAAAGGTGCACATCACTACCACCTGGCTCGATATTTTTTCTTAATTGATGTTAAATTTTACAGAAGAAGACTCATTTCTCTCTCCCTCTGCCCCCCCCCCCGTAGCTATATGTGTTAACAGACATCCAATGATGCAAAGACTATAACCAAATCAAGACCTCGGCAAGCAGGATATGTTACACATACTTGCATTATTAGCACTCAGGAGGCAGGCAGGAGGATAGATATGATATTGAACCCATTTCAGGTTACATAGTGAGTTTGGGGCCAGACAGTGAGACTCCGTCTTCAAAGCAAGAATAAAGACAGACAAACAAACAAAAACAGAGATGTTACAGAAAATTTTCATGTCCTGCCCTCACTTGGTTAGTGGCAGTCCTTTGCCCCACCCACCTTCACCACCCCAGAGAGGTTGCCAGTCTTTTTAGAATCCCCCACACGTGGGATTGTACAGAGTACCTGGCTGAGCTTACTTAGCAGGTGATTCCCTTGCAGCCCCGCCCCCTTTCCTGTGCCTTTACCTCCTTTTTATCTCTGAGTCACCTTCCTTTGTCTGACTGCCACAGTTTCTCCTTCCATACCCATTCCCTCCTTCAGAGACATGAGTTTGTTTCTAGTTTGGTGTAAGGTAAGGAACATAGCAACTATAAACGTTTGAGTGCAGCTGTTTCGAGTGAACATACATTTTCATTTCTCTCGGGTAAACACTCAGAGGAAGGAAGCTGTCACATCCTATGGGGAATGAATGTTTAATATTTTGAAAATAGAAATGCAGCTTATTGTCCTATTGATGAGGACTAAGATATGTCAATTTCCCTGTAAACACAAAGAACTCTTTCTCTAAGGGAGTTCCTTGTCGTGGAAATGGCACATGAAACACTAGCTCTGTCCACGCTCTAGATTTTTCAGGATAAAGAACCCTAGGCGCTGAGATTGGGTACACAGAAGTACATGCAATTGGTAAGGCTGGCGGGGGGTCCTCCAGCTTCAACACCATGGGCTCCTCCCACGCTGCTCCATGCAGAGTCTTCTATGAATTGGAGAGCTTGGAGGAAAATCTATTTAAGGAAAGTGTGCCCTATATTTTAAGGAATAAGTATAGTGTATGAAGGGCAGTATCCAGATAAATTATTTACATTAATCAAATTCATTGAGAAATGACTCAGTTCTCCATTTCCTTTGTCCCAATTACATATTTATCAAGACTTCTGTAGCCTAGTCCATCACTCCTCCTAGGGAACAGCTACTGTATTAATATAATCATTATTAAATTCCTACTAATAAAATACAAAACCTGTGACTAACCAAGTTCTTTGTGTGAGACCCTGCACTGAGCGGTCACATCTTTTGAATACACGTCCTTGACTTTATTCTGGGTCTGTTTACTTGATTCAAGTTCCTCTCATTAGTTAAAGTCACAATTGGCACACAGGAATTCTCTAATATGGACCAAAGACTGAAATGTTCTTGACTACAGCTAAATGCTAATTTGTAGTTCCAGGATATATTGTGTGTTAGCTTCTCAGAGAGAGGAAGGGGGAAAAGGGTGCAGGGTGCACAACAAAAGATATTCACAAAATAAAAGTAAGATCTTCCGAAGTAATTTAAATCTTAATCCAATAATCCATTTCTAATCATCCACATTGTGTCGATTTACAGGGTGAGCATGCCAATCACAGATATCTAATGTTTTGTTCCAAAGTCATGGGGGTATCAACTCTTGTCTCACTTAGGTTCAGGAAGAGGGTTTTTAGATAGTATTTAAAGCTGAATGTCTGGATGGGGTTCAGTGGTCGTGAGCACTTGTTACAGGTTGTGCTTTTTCTGTCTCCTGCCATTCACAAAATATTTCAGAGTGCCTGTGTCTGGGTTTCTCTTTCCTAGTCTTGCCCATTGGCTATGTGGTTCTGTGGCAGTGCCCTGGCTGCTGTGGCCCCCCTGGTCACTCTGTGGTACAAGTGCCAAAAGCTATGGGTATCTTCTCTGCTGCCCAGTAGAAGCCCTCACACAATAACAAGGCCAGCCCACTTGGCTCCATCATCCACACTTTTTCACCTTCATCCTTAATCCTGCTGTAGTCACTCTGTTGACCTCAGGCACTTTCCTGACATTCTAGAATACTCCATTCCAGCAGTCAGAAACCAGGGGTCGGAGTCCTTGCTTGCTCCCTGGTCCAGATGAGATTGGCTGGGCCCTCCACAGAGGCCTCCTAGTGTAGTAAAGGGTCAGAGAGAAGAAGTAAGTGTTGCGTGGAAGCAGAGATGATTGACATTGACACCTGCCCCATTCCAGGCTTACTTCCTGAGCCAACCTAAGCTATTTTGTTTCAGACGTCTTTGAAAAGGGTAGAAGAGCTCTCTCTGAGGCCATTCTGCTACCATTTCTCTCTTGAACACAAATACCTATTAATTTCCCCCTATTTTGCATTTCTTGCTTATGAAACAAGAAGTCCCTCTCATTTACTTGTCCTCCATAGGTCCTGGGAACTCCACACCCTCAGAAACAGAGGAGGGGCTGCATGAGTCCAACGCAGTGGGCAGCAGCTAGCAGAGAGATACCCTGTCCCTTGGGGGGTGCTGTGGATGCAGTCAGACAGTGCCCTTTCTCCTGACCTTTGCAGGAGAAAAGCAGCTTCTCGTTCTCCCCTGCAGGAATGGCACACAGCGGAGATGAACAAGCGCCAGGCACTCTGCCAGCAGATATTCTCCCCTTCGTCACTGAAGGCTTTGGAAGTCGCTCTTGCACATGGCAGGCAACTTTGTCAGCTTTTGTTTGTTGTGCAGCCTGTGCCAGCTGGTGTGCTGCTACTGCCGCGCCTCCTGTCCTTCTGGGCTCTGGAATCTCAGCTCACGTGTTTACACAAACAAAACACATCACCCCCAAGGAGTGTCCTCCCCACTCTCAGGGGTCCTTCTTTCTAGGCTATACACAGAGATCTTTGGGGGACAATTGGAGGATACAGCTTGCCATGGTGTTTGGACACTAGACCTGTACTCTTGCGGAGGGCACAGTGGAGCTAAATAATTCAGAGTTGGGTAGCCCTTATTCATGCAGAGAGAGCTCTGTTTCTCTGTCCCCCACTCCCTGGCTTTGGTCTGTATTCATTCTTGGTTTATAAAGACATCCAAAGGTGAACAGAAAGTCACAGGCTGATTCTCTCGAATGCCATGCATGGTAGCAGTGATGGACATAACCTAGTGCTGGAAAGGTAAGGGCATTGTCCCCAGGGCCCCCAAGTTCACAGAGCCATGTCCAGGAGCAGGTGAGACTCAGATGCCAAGACACACCCAGTGCTCTTGAGATGATCTTGATTTCTGGAACAATTCAGGGCACTGGTTCTCTCTGCAGTCTCACGCCAGCAACCTTGGTGTTACAAAGGGTCCTGGTGCCATGTTTGCACCCAGGTGTGCTTTGGGATTAGGCTAAGAATGAGTGGTTACCAGCTCTGGCAAATACAGCCTTCAGATACCCATTGGCTCACATCTGATGATTAGAGCTTGATCTCAATGAGCGACTTCCAAAGTGAAATAATGGAGCGGAACTCTCAGCTGGGGAACCTTCCTCTCCATATGGTTCACAAGTTCCCTGGGATGTGTAATCCTACTGGGAGTACCATCTGTGTAGACTTTGCAGGCTCCTTGATGCTCACTCTGTCTTAGACTGCATTTTCCAGCAAATATGCTCAGACTGAAGGCCCTGTGACAGTCTTCCTGTCTCCCCTGCCACTAGCTCTTGCAAAGTGTGGCTTTGACCTTTGAAGGGCATAGTTTCAGGACAGATTCCCCAAATTGGCATGTCCTCTGCCTCATCAAGGACACACTGTTAGTTTCCTTGTTGCATCCGAATAAGTTTTACAGACACACACTGATGCTAAGATCACCTTATCTCCCCTGCTGGATTGAAGACCTTTGGAACCAAGGCAGATCTTCCCATTGAGGGCCTCAGGCATGCTCAGTACTGGGGATCAGTTAAGATCTTCACCATTCACAGACAACTAGCAAGCCAGAGGAAATTACAAAAGTGGCATCTAGCACAGAATAAAACTCTAGGAAGGTGGGAAAGGAATATTGAGGTGATTTTTCAAGTATTTCCTAAGAATTTTCCTAGCTACTTGTATTGAAACCTGGTCACTGAGATTGGGCTCTAATAGCAAAAGTAGCCGTTGCCTGCCAGGAAGCAGCTGCCTTCTGTCTGGAGGGCTTTATGCATATAACACCATCTTATACCCCTTCTCCTGTACTCTGTTAGCCCATTGTTGGCTAGAGTGTATTATCTCCTGAGTATAGTTGCATCCCTGAGCTCAGGTACAAGGGAACCTGGCATGCTAACATCTAGAAGTATCTACTTCTAAAGAGGAGGGGTTTTTGTTTGTTTGTTTGTTTGTTTGTTTGTTTTTTAGATAAAAACTTATGAAGTGAGGTTTGGTGCCAGACTGACACCTTTTCCACGACACATATTATGTCTTAAGTTTTGTTACTTATCTGTGCAAAATGATGAGAAATGTTTGTTGGAAGGTGATTAGAATGCACCTTTGTGAATGAAAGTAGGGCATGCTGTATATAGATGTTACCCAGTATGGCTACAAATAACATCTCAGTGATATCAGAAGCAAACTGGCAGCAATCTGACAAGTGACTCAAACAAATGCCCCTGGAAAGAAGGATCTGCAGATCTTTTTGTTTTGTTTTGTTTTTTTGTTTTTCGAGACAGGGTTTCTCTGTGTAGCTTTGGAGCCTATCCTGACAGACCAGGCTGGCCTTGAACTCACAGAGTCGGATCTTAAGATACAAAAATAGTTCAACAAACACGTTGAAATGAAGAAACAGACTGTCTGTAGCTTGTGACAGAACTACCACACAGCCTGACCATATCTGGGAAGCAGGAGTGGAGGGCCTTCACACCAGGCACTTCCTGCATCGATCTCAGTTCCCAGTCAAGAGTCTAGCAGATTTCATCTAATGTCAGATGCTAAGTAAGGTGGGACATCAGCTTCTGGGTTTGAAGCAATCCATAATCCCATCAATCCATCAATCCATCATTCCATCGCTCCCACGTGCTAAACAGTGTACAACCGTTCTTGTCCCTGCTTTCCACCAAAGGTCCTGGCCCCTGTGATTGGCATTACACACCAGATGATGTGTAAGGAAGCCACAGGAAGCCTAAAGCTGCTCCTGACAACCCACTTTCCATTCTGACGTTTTGGGTACCCGTGGACAGGCATTGCTTTTAAGAAGGGGCAGAGAGGGGACAGGAAGTAATGATGCAAAACAAACAAACAAAAACCAGTAAAACAGCAGGTTTCTATAGGCAGGTTTCTATAGGGCAGAGTTCTACAGGCCTCAGAACTGTGGAAGAAACGTACAGATGTTACTATCAGTGGTTGTAAATCTCCCTGTTCAGCAGGAATCAGCTTCCAGGCACTTCCCTGAATGCTCCTGATCCTTCTGAGGAGGAGGCAAGAGAGCAATCATGGAAGTCACTGGGAAAAGTCACAGAACCTGGGGTGGAGGGAGATCACTTGAGAAAGGTAAGGGTCAGGGTAAACAGTTGTGATGGACACCTACCTGCCTGTGGAAGAACACCTTCCCACGACTCTAGTGACAGTGTCATTTGACATCTCTTTCTAACCTTCTAGATGCCTCTGCATTCTTTAAAACCCAGATCAAGGAGCCCTTTGTATAGAGTCTTTCTAGATAGCATGGCATAATGGTGCCATCTCTGCCTAAACACTTGCTTATGGCCCCTGGTGTTCTGCAAAGATGATCCCAGGGGGGGCCTGTTTTCCTGGATGAACAAACTAACCATCAGTAATGGAGACAGGAGGGCCAAAGTGCTGCCCTTCTGCCAAGCAAAGACACACAGAACATCAGTATATAGGTAATACAGGTACCCGTGTGAATGACACACACAGAGGTATAAAGCTATACATGCAGAATGCATATAATACATTAATATGTGTTATACATGCAGGCATGATACATATATGTGGGAGAGAGAGAGAGAGAGAGAGAGAGAGAGAGAGAGAGAGAGAGAGAGAGAGAGAGAGAGAGAGATCTAGGGTCTCTGTATCTTACCAAGGACAGCAGTATGTTCTGGGTTCTAGAGATGTCTCTCATGGATAAGGACAGACTGTTATGTGTTTCTAATTTACCTGAATGAAATAGACACCCTGAGAGAGGGGCACAGGCAGCCTTTCCCAAGATGAGGAAACCAGGAAGGGCAAGGTTCACCGTGGTACACAGCCCTTCTGTGTTCCAGGGTAGCATCATTCATGCATATAGCCTGCATAAACAATAGTTGTAAGACGAGGTGTTAAGTAAGTTTAAAAATGATCTGTGTTTTTGCAAAGCCCTCTCAGAGGTTAGGGTCATGACATGGTTAAGTGAAGTCTGTTGTAGTGAGCTTGGGAGTCCAAAACAGAGATGCAACCTCAGACTGCCCCAGGGTCCGTGGACCTGGAAGAGCTTGGAATGCACCTGATGGCTTTATGCCAATGTCAGAAAAGGAATAAGACAAATTTCTCACAATATTGTTTATTATGTGAGTCTGGATTAAAACAAAAAAAGCAAAAACCAAAAAACTCCCTTAAGTTTTTCCCTGGGTATACTTTCCACAACTGCACTGACAATAGAAAATATCAAAATGTCTATGTCCTGCTCTATCAGGGAAATATTTCAAGAAGAAACAAACAAACAAAAAAATCACTTTGTCTTCTCCTCACCTCTGTCTTGAGCAGCTACTGTCATTTTGTGACTTAGAAACTTAGAAATCTTGTCACCTCCATATCAGACAGAAGTGCATTCTGGTTGCTGTCCACCCCTTTCACACATCTTGCTGAAGTAAGGAATTCCCCTGAGCACCAGTTTACTTGTACTGCCCTTGGATGTAAACCTTCTTTACAGTTTGCAGCAAGGCTTGAGGGAATTACTGAGCATAACTGTGTGCCTATCCCAGGCCCCAACATTGAGAGGGCTCAGGGTTGGGTAAGAATTAGTGCCGTCTGTTTCCCTTCAAAAGCAGTCTGTGCTCAACTGCCATCTCATACTTAATACATAGAACATTGCACTATAGCTTTGCTCAGAAACATTGTTAGCTTTACACTGAGTAAGATTTGGATGTCTCATCCTAGAGCTGGCAAGATGGCCTATCAGGGAACGGTGCCTGCCACCAAGCCTGATGAACTGACAACTGACTTCAGTCCCCAGAACCCATATGATGGACGGATAGAACTGACTCTCACAAGTTGAATTCTGATCTCTATACTTAGGCTATAGCATGAATGTACACACACACACACACACACACACACACACACACAAAGATGGAATTAAAAGCTAACGTAAATACAAATAAAAGTGTCCACCTAAAACTTAACACCTAGTTCCTCTGGCTTCCCTGGACTCCACAGTTCAGCTAAAAGAAGCAGACTGCTCTCTTCAGAGCCTGAGTAGCCCTCACCGTCTGTCCCTTTGGTCTTTCTTGCTACTCAGAGCATTCAGCTTTCCATTTTCCAAGCTCTAGTTTCAACACAGTTATGTATCATATTTATGTACACCTTGTTTCTCCGTCTCTCTGGGAGAGACCAGCTTTAGCATCCGGAGATGGGAGAGGCTGACGGATGCTGAAGCACCATGGACTTCTCCTTTCTTCCAGGATCAAAGAATGCTACATGCACATATGATCGACACTGAATGGACTCAATCTTGTCACACACACACAGAGAGAGGGGGGAGGGAGAAGAAGAGGGAGAGGGAAAGAGAGACAGAGAGAGAGAGGTGGGGGTGAAAACAGCATAAATACACGTGTGTGAAATTCTCAAAATATTAAATTAAAAAAAGATTTCAAGGGTCACCTCCTAGATGAGCTCACATTATCGATTTGCCTGGTGCTTGTCAAGGGCCTATTAACATAAAGCTCTCGGGATCTACCCCATGTGCTAGCCAGTTGTTTGTCAACTTGACACAAGTAACAGTTATCTGAGGAAAGCAACCTTAGCTGGGAAATGCTGCCATCAGATTGGTCTATAGTCAAGTTTGTTGGACATTTCTTTGATTAATGACTAATGCAAGAGGATCCAGCCCATTGTAAGTGGTGCCATCCCTGGGCATGGTCATGGGTTCATAAGAATATAAACTAAGCAAGCTATGAGGAGAAAGCCAGTAAGCAGCATTCTTCCATGGCCTCTGCTTCAGTTCCCACCTCCAGTTCCTGACCTAATTTCCCTCAGTGATGGAGTAGAACCTGAATGTAAACCGAAATAAACCCTTTCCTCCCCAAGTTGTTTTTTTTTTTTTTTTTTTTTTTTTTTTTTTTTGTCAAGGTGTTTATCACATAAATAGAAACCCTAGGATATGTATTTGGTGTGAAAAGAAATGGATTCTTAACTTTATGTCTTTTAATTACAGATATATTAAAATCATCTGGGGGGATTTTCAACATGAACACATGTGGTACTTTGTGAGACTTCTGGAGTCTGTTATGGGGCTAGTGTGGGCAGCCTCAGACTTCCTGATCACTGCAGCAAACTCTGACATGGACTGCACGTTCTGACAATTTACACCTGCTTATTTAACAGACATCCCATCCTAATAGGCCTCTGGTCCTTTCTAATTAGGTTTCTATGGCTGTAATAAACCATCATGGCCCACAGCAGGTTGGCAGGGAAGGGCTTATTCACCTTAAAACTCTGAAGTCCCATTCCATCACTGAGGGAGAGCAGGGCTTGAACAGGAACATGGAGGCAGAAACCAAAGCAGGGACCACTGAGGAGTTCTGTTTACTGACTTGCTCCACAAGTCTTACTCATTTCTCTTCTTTGTACAGCCCTGGACCACTTGCCCAGGGGTGACAACTCCCACAATGACCTCTGCACTCCCAAGTCAATTATTAATTTAAAAGAAATGCCCCCCACAGACTTACTCACAGGCCTGCCTGATGGTGACACTTTCCCACTCCCCAGATGACCGCAGCTTGTTTCAAGCTGACAAAAAACTAATGAGCTCAGGTTCTGTGCCAGGCTAGTTGAGTATTTGACTGTTCTCAGGGGCCGTAAGCATATAGAAATAAAAAAGCATTTTACTTTATTTCATTACACTTCCCCTGGTCTTTGGATATAGATAATTTTTCTTCGGTTAAACTTTACAAATCTTTAGGATCGATACAGTTTCTCAGCACGACAGAAGATTTGCAGTTCATCAGAAGGGTTCTGCATTTAGATCACAGATGCACCCTTCCATGAAGACCCCTGAACGAAACGGATGAGTTTGGATTTGGCATGTTGGCAACCTTGGGAGTCTTCTCCCCTTCTTCCTTTCTCCTCCCACACAATGCCCCATGTGTGTTCCTCCTAGTCTCGGAAAGAATTCAAATGGATAAAGAATTCAAATGGATAAAGCCCAGCATTCATCTGGAATGCATAGATTGCTATGGATGTATTCTTTTGCCTTTGCAAAAGCTGCCTGAGGACAAGGAGGTGTGCATTCAGGAGTGGGTGGGAGGGACCCTTGTTCTCCTTCCCAATTCTCCATCTTTCTCCCAATTCACTGTGGTCCACAGGGCATGCGCAAAGCCACTTTGAGACATTTTGTGCCACCTGGTGGAATTTCATTGAAAGAGAATTATCTGGGGTGTGAGTTACCAGACAGCGGGGTACACACCTGAGCCATTTTCTCGATGCTTAATATCACCAGTCTAAGTGCAGGATTCCCCACTGTGCCCAGCAATTTAACTGCAACCAGGCCCATAATAAAGTTTTTTTTTTAATGTGAAAATTAGTCTTTAGTAAAAGAGACCTATTTTGTTAGCTGGTGGGTAAATTCAGGTAGAGTGATGGCATACCCAGGTTGGGTCATTCCCTCTGCTCTGGTTAATACCTGGAGATGATAGCCCAACCCTTCTTGAAGGCAGCACAGGGGGATGGTAATATTCTTTTCCATTAGTTAGAGACAAAAGCAGTTGTAATTAAGTGCTTCCCCCACACACACACATCTTGCCCCCAGGAAGTACAGTCAGATAATGTCATATTTAGCAATTAGCCAACTGTTTGTTCAGAAGGAGATTTCAGCAAAAATTAAAGCACAAGGACTAAGATGCCAACTGATCCCTTTGGCTGATCCTTCCTGACCCAACCCCAGCAAGAGCCAGCTGTGCCAAAGCCGTGCCGTAACATGCCTCCCGGAAGGAGGCCATCGTGAGAACCCTGGCCAGGAGTCCACATGGCTTGTCTGACATGTCTGCTGTGTTCATCCCCACAGAAGTTATTAGCCACCCACTCTGTTCATGTGTGCATGCAGCTCTGTGCAGAACCACCGCTCTCATGAGTCCATAATCTCCTATGTGTGGTGAGAACTCTCACAAAGAAATTAAAGTCAGATTGGGCTGATCATCAGCCCTGGTGACAAATTCCTTTCCTGTTGAGCCATCTTGACAGCCCTTTAGTAGTAGTAGTAGTACATGCGTGCATGTAGTGTGCATGCATGAACAAATCATCTTCACATGTGTGGGTGTGAGCTCACATGCAAACATGTTCACATGGAGGCCCAAGTTTGGTGTCAGCTGTCTTCCCGAATGGATCTCCATCTTATATTTCAAAGCAGGGTCTCTCACTGGAGCTCCCTGTTTTTTGGAAAATCTGGCTAGCTTGCTCCAGGAATTTCATGTCTCTGCCTCCAGTGCTGTGATTACAGGTGACTGTCACACCCACCCTGCATTCTATGTGGGTTCTAAGGATCTGAACTCTCGTCTTCATGCTTGCACAGAAAGATTCTTTGTCTGTTAGCTGTCTTCCCAGACCCTTTGTAATTTAATTTTCTCTTTGATTCAATCCATCAGGAATCATCATCCTGAGACTCAGTAAAGGACCTAAGCAGAGTTGGCCACACCAGGACATTGACTTTGATCCTCCAGCCTCTAGGACTCAGAGAAGAAAGTTTCTAAAGTTTCTAAAGCAAAACAAGTGGAAGTGTATTTTAGAATCCTGCGTTTATTAATAAGTCATTGCCATAAACTTGCATGATGAAATTTGGAAAAGTTGGAGAAGAAAAATCAACACTGGGAATTAATAGAAGCAGAAAACTTTCCAGAGAAGAAAAAGCATCCATTGTTTAAAAGTATAAATTAAATAGAGAAGGTCTTGTCAGCTGCTGAGCTGTGATCTACACTTTGCCAGGCCCTGAGTAATGTACTTATGACTGTTTGAAAACTTCTCCACACTTAGGTTGGGATCTCGGTTCACTACATATGTGAAGGCTAAAGGCATTCATCTGCACTTGCATACTCTTGAGTGAAGAGACAAGCTCAAGAACTGAAGAAGGGAGTCTAGGAGGCCTCAGGTTCACATGACTGGCTTTATGTAAGCTCAGTGAGTGGCCCCTTGTTCAGCTGCCTGAGCTCCTGGGCCAATGTGACCTGACATGCAAAATATCATTTATTCTTCAATCCATCTTATGCTTTAAAAAATCACTTGTGTGTTTTAACCAAACATACAAGAAAAAAAATAGAAGACTGGAGCAGGAAGACCTCAGCAGTTATTTACTCTTATCTGTGTAAGTGCTTCCCTAATAAATACCTATTTATCATTTATCTTGGGTCTGGTGAACTCATTTAAAGTCCACCTTCAGACTCTCTCCTATTCCATTAAACAAATCTGGAGAGACCATCACAGACATACTCAGGAGTATGTTTCCGTGGTGATTGAACATAGACCATCACACAAGTTAATTCAACAATGGCCATCTGTACACCAATGAGACAAAGAACCAGGAAGCTCACTAGATCTGATCGGAGCTGAAAATCTAGATCTTCCCTTATAGCCACTACTTTAAGTCTGACTAATCAAGTGAATTTCACAGTCCCAGCTACACAGAATCAATCACCCCAGTAATGCAACAATTCACGTTAGTGGTTTCTTAGTAATCACACCCACTCTTCAGCTCCCACTACCAGACACCACAGATTCTAAAAGGCACAAAACATCATGTAAATGGCCCTGTTAGACTCTTTGCTTCCCTCCAAAACATCATAAGCCAGGCCTCTGTCATTAGCACTGCTCTGAGCATTGTCTTCCAGGACCTCACAACAAATCATTAACCTCTAAGCACTCAATGGCTTTTCCAGCCCATGTTCCAAATGCTTCTACAGCCTTCCCGAACAACATGGTCAGATCTGTTACCGCAATACCTCCATCTTAGTTGAGGTTTCTATTGCTGTGATAAAATGTCATAACCACAAGCAACTTGAGAAGAAAGGGTTTATTTCATCTTACAGCTCCAGGTTCACACTCCTGCACTGAGGGAAGTCAAGGCTGGAAACTGAGCAGGCACTAAAACAGAGACCACGGAGGAGTGCTGCTCTCCTGCTACCTCCTCCAAGCTTGCTGAATTTGCCTTCTAGGACATCCCAGGATGGCCTTCCAAGAGATGATGCCCTCCCATATTATTCTCTAATCAAGAAAATGCCACACAGACTTGCCCACAGGCCAATCCAATGGAGGCATTTTTCTCAATTAGTGGTCCCTCTTCCTAAATAACCTTGTGTCAAGTTGACAAAAAAATAATCTAACCAGGAAAAACATCATATTTAGTTTTTAATGATTGTATGAAGTTCCATCTGATGCATTTATCCCATCTGGTTGTGGAACTTGATCAAAAAATGTCCAGTGACATGCTTCCACTTACATGAATATCAGTCTTCCATAATTTGTGTCCCTGGGAAAATCTCCTAGGTCAGCATTTTGGGTGAACTTTTAACTACCTTTAAATTTCATGCATATGCAAAATTATGCTCATTTTCAGGTCTTTGGTGGGTCCAAATCATGCTTTCATCACCAAATTTATAGGTGTCCCTTGAGGCTTCATACCATAACCCGTGTAGCACTGGTTTGTAACCAATGCTCCCTAGAACATGGCTCCAGCCTTGTATTCTGTGATGTTCATCTCAAGTCACCTTTGAACCTGGTTGGCAGCTTTTCCCTGACGCTCTGTTGTGATGACAACCTCTACAGCTCGAGAACCAAAGGCAGGAGATGTATTTCAGGGGACAGAAGTTACAAAACAGAGCATTAAGGTGTTGGGTAAAGCCTCAAGGGAAGCTCACGAACATTGAGATGGAGTTTGGTGGACACTCACCAAGACCTGAAAAAGATAATGCACATCTGATTTGATAAGTAACTCTTCACTGAGAAATTGTATTAGATTTTCCTAGCAGCAAAAGTGGTAGGAGAAGATTGTGATTCTTAGGAAAGCTAACAGTGAATTTTGTTTTATTCCTTTATTTAGTAGTTAGTTTGTTTATTTTGATACTCAGATGCTGATGTACAAAGGGAGAACAGTCTACCACTGGGCTCTCAGCCCCAGGAACTGCTTTTGGTTATGTTGTGCAACAAGGTGAGCTCAATACATACAGTGGAACTTTGCACAACAGTTAAAAATTGATGCAAACATTAAAAGTGACACTCATAATTGCTAGCTGGTAAAGACATGTATTATGTATTATATGGTGAATAAAGCAAGCAATATAGTGGCAGGGATAGTGTCTTCCCTTTTTTCTTATCTCTACACATATGTACCTGTATTTGCATATAATGTATAATATAGAATGTACAATGATATACACACATGCTGGGCATATAAAGTTTGTGACCTTCAGTAAACCCTGGACCTACTTTTTGCCTCAGTTTCTCCATGTGTGTGAGGCTGCAGAGTAGCCCAGCATTCCATAGGAGAATCAAATGCTCAAAGGTGACCACTCAGAATGCTAGCTGTCCTAACATAGCACAAAGTGTAGGTAACTAATTATTTTAAACTTCAGTTTTGAAATTATATTTCCTTAGTTAGATTTATGTTAATTTCTGGAAGAAGGCAGAGCAATTTTTGACATTGAAGAAAATGATTTCTGTTTGAAAGGCTAGAGGGTATCTCCCTCAGAGTCAGTGTCATTAGGAATGGTATATTTGCTGGACTTTGGGGCGTGTCAGGTATTTGAGACCTAATCATTCTGAAGCAGTGTTTACAGAATTTCTCCTATGAACCTGACCTCTTAGCTTTAGAAGTTTCCTTGAATCATGCATAATTATTAGAAATTAACTTGTTGGTATCTTCTTTCATCTTAACTGAAATGTATTCACTCAAAATTTAAATTTTTCAACAAGTTTGAAGGCCTCCCTCAGATGGTTTAAAATTCTGTTTCTAAAATTCAAAGCAGCCAGGTATAGCATCATGCCTACAATCCCTGAACTTGTGACAGAGGGGTAGAAGGATTGCTGTCCAATTAGTTAATTAACTGCAATAAGAATATGGAATAGCTTTATTATTTCTGGTTGGTTACAAGCTATGCCAAGGCTTCACTAGAGGATTTTTGGATCTGAAGAGGCAATGTTAATTTTTTCACTTTCAGGACAACCCTGTGTCACTCTACCTTTGTAGGACACACAGCATGCAGCATCACATAGATGCATGGATTTTCATTTAGAGACCTGCCATGTGGCCACAGGAGCCCATGTGGAATCCTAGCTGCAGTTTCATTTGGATTCATGAAGAAGACATGGGGCTCTTACTGAAAAATATTCAGTGTGTCTCCAAATGAACACAGGCTAATATGGAGCTTTTAAGGAGGGAAGAACGCTGTGACTGTGGCATTTAGCTCTGTGGAAACCTTTCAGACTGTAGATGTGTTGCACTCGCTGCTGGCAGTCAGGACACATCCCAAGCCCTGTTTGTGGCACCTGCTGAATTGCAATAGCCTGTGGTGCATCTCCCCTGGGGAACTTCAAGCTAACAGTGCAGCAGGAAATACTACGCCTTATGTGTGGTGACTTTCAGCCCTTCTCCCACAGCAACCACCAATGAGCATTTGTTGTGTGTCCCTGAGAGCTCCCGGGGTTTTCCACTTGAGGATTAGGGTTGAGGCACACTGCACTATCACTGAATTTTGTCCCGCAGCATCCTGTGATCCAACATATCGGGCATGTCTTTCAAGTAACAGCTTCCAGGAACCTCTTTACAGTCTAGTGCTAGGAACAGAACCTATTGCCCAAGGAGACAATAAGAAACTCCAAGCAGGCCTCACACACACACACACAGGAATGAGATAGGGGAAGGGGAAAATTAAAAAGCAAAAACATTAAATTGCTTGTTTTATTTTTAAATTTTGTTTCTAGTGTTCCATGGTTGTCGGTACCTCTTCCTGACCCAAAGCGAGATAAAACAACTAACATGGATCCACAGCATCCGGTCCCTGAGTGGAGCTGCTTCCAGCTGGATCAGGAAGCAAAGCCAATAGTCAGAGGCCTCTGCTTCAGTGTTCCATCCATGCCACATTCTTATCCAGCGCACCAACATGGTCACTTTCAACCCTCTTTAAGTAATTCAGCCCATTCCATTATTTCCTAGTAAGTTCTGTGGGTGACCTCTCTGGAGTGTGGCAGGCCGGTGGCTTACTATTAGCTTAATGTGGCACAATTAATATCTTCTCAGTGTCCCCTCTTATTCAGCAGGTACTACTGGTAAAAGCCTGCCCATCTTTTAAAGGTAAACCTTGTCCAGTTACACACAGGAAAGGATTCATTGGCGATCTATGATTTCTCGGAACAGAATACCTCCATTTGCATAAAACATTTTTCCTTTGACAGGGTGCCAGGAAGAAGCGCCCCATACGATTGCTCACTGTGCTTTTTCTGGGGTGTTAAAAACAGGAGAAATTGCCATGGTGGCCTTAAACAATTATTCTCTCCCCTGGAGCCCTTCTGCCCCTTCCTGACTTGGGATACCATGACTCTGTGAGGGCTTGGCCACCCAAAGGCCCAGGATAATGGACAAAGGGGATCACCTACATGATGTAATTCCACACAAAGGAGACCAGGTCATTACTGTAATAGTAAGGTAATAGTAAGGTTGAATTCAGTGACCATAACACTTAAGTTGGTTGAGAAATAATGGCTGGAGTCAAAATTTAAATAAAATTGAAATCTGAGCAAGTCAGGAGATCTGCAAGTCTTAGAGACAAGTGGTCTAGACAACCAAAATCACACTTAAACACCAAGAAAAAAAAAAATAGTCTCTCCTCTCAAGAGTGTACTGTGATATTAGACAGAATTCCAGTGATTGAAAGCAAATACTTTTCTTTAAAATATCAAGCAGCCAAAGGAATTCACCTAAATGCAAGAGTCTGGATTTATGGGGGAGAATGGAGCAATGAAGGTTTTGGATTAAAGACATTATCTATCAATACACACATGTGACAATTAAATTGGGGTTGTCCAGACTGGCCACAGTGCCTACACAGCCACTCAGGCATTTCTCTGTGAAGGGTACTTCCTGAAGACGTTAGTACCTGCCTGCTGGACTGACTCCAGCTTCATACTATCTCCATTGACTCTCATCCCAAGAGCTGAAAACTTAAATTTAACCAAAGGTCAACTACTAGGAGGGTTTCATTCTGCTTGCCCTGCTGTGTTCCTGCCTCTGTTCCTGAGTGGAAACAGCAGCTTATCTCAGCCTGGGGCCTGGGCACTAAAGTTTCTTCTGTTCTAAACCTCTGGCTTGTTCCATGGTGTAAGCACATGCATACACCCACAGCCACGCATGTGCACATGTGTGCCTGCACACACACACACACACACACACACACACATGCCTGCACACACACACACACACACACACACACACACACACACACACACACTGGCACATGCACACACAGGTAGGTGCACACTGTACCAGTTCTGTTTCTCTGAAGGATCCAGAGTGAACATTCATATCAATTCCTCACCTGATGGGTTGGAAACCCCCTGCATACTTCAGTGTGGTATGAGCCACTTCCTCCCTGGAAAGGTCAGGAGATCATCACATCAGAAGGATCTGGAAGCATTCACCATGGTTTAACCAGGGGTTGCCATTAGGTAACAATCCACAGGACAGCAGAAAAGCTTAAATTCCCTTTTCATTTCTGCACTCTAAATAGAGTGGTAATTTTTCCAGTTGCCATGTACACATCTGTACTTGGCATATTCTGCTCTGAGGAGGCTGGATCAGGAAGGCTCTGACAGGACAGAGTACCAGTAGATTTGGCCTCTTGTGGGTGCCTTTACTATATCTTTAGTTCAAATCTGGATATAAAATACTAATCTAGTTAGGGACACTATGTTTCTAAAATAAAAATGATTATTTGGGGACTAGGGATTAGCTCAGTGAGTAAGAGTGCTTGCTGTTCAAGCATAAGAGACTGAATGTGGATCCCAGAATCTATGTCAAATCCACTTATGGCTACAGGTATCTACAATCCCAGAGCTGGGGGAAGGGAACTTGAGAATGGTTGGGGCTTGTTGTCAAGTTTAGTGACAAACTCTATCTTAAGGGAATGGGGAGGGGTTGGAGAATTCCTGCTCTGCCTTCATATGGAAGTGCACACCACACACACACACACACACACACACACACACACACACACACACACACACACACACTGAGAGAGAGAGAGAGAGAGAGAGAGAGAGAGAGATGGATACACACATGGGGGCATTAAGCTATTCAATTGTTACAGTTCCTTTATTTTGCTATGAATGTGTATGCATCTATCAAATAAACAACTTTATTCCTTCATTTGTATTCCTCTATCATGTAACTCAAGATATCTTGACTTATTATCACATCTAAATGTTGTGCAGTTTCACCACGGTCCTCATATTATGGTATGTTAAAGAAAGAAGCTAACAGCACTTGAGGATTTCACCTGTTCTTCAAGGGAGGGGTTGGAGCCTTGTGTGCTGCATGGTGGATGATTGTGCTAATCCAGGAGGTATCAGCCCCTCGTCACTGTGTCTATTCAGACTGTGTGTATCATGCAAAAAACATATGCATGAGTGCCAAGGTGATGGGTGACTTGTGATGGTTAATATTATGTGTCAACCTGACCCAGTCATGAGTGGCCAGATTCCTGGTTAAGTGTTGGTCCCTAGGGTATAACTGAAGTGCTTTTGAAGCAGAGGACAGTGACAGGTGGGTGGCCTACACAGCGTGGAGGATGTCCTGGGAGAGCTGGGAGAGCCGAAGGCAGAGGGAAAGACCATTTCTTCTCCCTATTTCACACTGCTCCCCCATCTTCTTCACACAGATCATACCCTACACCGTCCGAGTCCTCCAGCATGCACACAGACCTCCACCTCTGCATGGACAATTCCGGGTAACCGAGCTCTTCCCCTTACATATGTGTGCATGCATATGTGTTCATACATGTGTGCTTGTTGATTTTGTTCCTCTGGGGGGTCCTAATGCATCCATCTGACCACTTTATAAAAAAACAAATAAGTGAAATTCCAAGATAAGGCATTGTGGCTTCTGGACTTTTCTATGGTTCAAGTAGATCCAGTTTAGAAACAGGCAAGGGGGCTAGGTGCCTGTCAGGGCAACTTATTTTAAATTCCAGTTGTCACTTACCCCTCCTCAGCCATGTGAATTTAGATAGGTTGCAAAAGCTCACTAAGCCATGGATCTTCACATCTTCATTGGAAACTCCATTAGCCTCCCAGGACAGCTGCACAAAGAACCCGGATCCCAGAACCACAAACAACAGAAAGGCATTGACTCTCAGTCTGGAGGCCACAGCTACAGTATCAACAGGGTGGGCTCCACTGTGACCTCTGAGGGGAAACAGTCCCAGGCTTCTCATCCTGTCCTTGGGCTGTGGCCTGCCAGATTTGGTAACCCTGGGCTTATAGAGGCTTCATCTTCTCCACTACTCTGCTTCTGAAACAAACTATCACCTGACCACCTGTCCTCTGGCTCCCCATATGTGTCTCTTCCTCCCTGTCATTATGAGCTCCATTCTATAGGGTCAACCACCTGCTGAGCCTCAAGCCTCTTGGCTCACTTATTGCAGAGTCCCTATGTGACAAATGAAAATCCACCCCTCCCTCCTTCCCCACTTCTCATTTTCCTTCCCAGCCCTTAGGACCACCTGATCTGTTGTATATTTGTTGTTAATAATTTATGGCCTTTTCTCCCTATGGCAATATACAAGGTTAGGGAGACCAGGATATCTTATAAGTTCTTCTCTTATACCCCACAGCTTCTTAAACTCTGAATTGAGACACCATATGGGGCTGCATAACTGAACATGGGGGTTGTGAAAAATTGCCACCAGGAAAAAAATTCTGAACACTCAAGGATTAAAACTTAATTGAAAAACAAATGTGTGATGAATTGAGATTGCATGGGCTGACTTCACTGAGGCCTTGCTTCTGAACACATGGCACATGGAGTTTGCATTGTGTATGCTGTCACACCAGCCAGTGCTGAAGAACACTGCCAGGAACCCCTAGGCTCAGATTTCAGACTATTCCATGCTGCAAATCACAGTATTTTCACTGCACCTTTGAAGTGATCCACTCTTATAGGAACATAATAGTTTAATTACAGAAAACAGAGACTGTACATTTTAGGCCACCATCCTCAGCATGGAGACATCAAATTGGTGTATTTTTGGATTACATTGCATTAAGATCCTTCATTTTAAAATTTGCTGTTTGAGCTGCTCACTCAAGTTTCGTTAAAAAAAAATCATTACATGAATTTTGGCTAGGGATTAGGAGAGAATTTCAGCAATTTCTGAAATTTCCCTAAATATACTTCTGCCATTTTGTACTACATATTTATGCAAAGCGCCTTTCTCAGCACTAGTGATTATAAAATCAAAATAATGATCAACTCCAAAAAACACTGAAGATGTTCTGCATCCTGGAGTATCAAATATTCAGCCAAGATTTAATTATTGATATAAAAATAAACAAGCACATCCATCTCATTAGTATGCAGATTTGCTTTTGTCTTTAACAAATGGTAACATCATACTTACACCAATCGTTGTGTAATAAATTTCTTTATGAGTGATTATCAGAAAATGTTTGATTTCTATAACTAGTTTATACATCTATAGACCTGGGAATCACACACACACACACACACACACACACACACACACACACACACAAATTTCTCCAGCAAGAAGAGTTCACAGATAGACAGAGGTTAGAAAGCCTGCTTTGTTCCTATGGCTTAGGACAGAATGGACAAAACAGGAAGGACCAGACTGAGAAACTATAAGAAATTATCGGAGCTATGAATGATCTAATATTCAAGCTGCGTTTTCTTGCCAAATGGCCCATGCTGGACATCTGCAATAAATCCAACCTCAGAATGTGGGGACAGAAGAGCTGCCCCAGAATGCACAAGGCCCTGGCATCAGCTATTCCTTGTTTGTATTCGTGCAACCCAAATACCATGATAGCTAAAAAACACTAATTCAGAAAATTAGCATTTCCAGGTGAAAAATGCCCAGGTTGTCTGTGACAGGTACTGTTTGTCCAAATACCAAGAGATGGAAACTATGAGAGATGATTTTTGCCTCTAATCCTCAGGAGCCATCTGAATACCACCACCCTTCTCCCAGATAGCTGAAGCACAGGCAGACAGGTTGCACACACTTCCTTTCATATTTTCTTTTATTGGTTCATAGGACATTATGTGGTGTTCCTTAAAAAATTGAAAAGGTCAAGCGGGGCGTTGGTGGCGCGCGCCTTTAATCCCAGCACTCGGGAGGCAGAGGCAGGCAGATCTCTGTGAGTTCGAGGCCAGCCTGGTCTCCAGAGCGAGTACACAGAGAAATCCTGTCTCGAAAAAAAAAAATCGAAAAGGTCCTATGTACTAGAGATCAGTCTACAATTCTTTTGTATCTCTCATAACAGTTTTCAAAATAAAGTACTATTAGTTCAGATTTTTTTTCCTCAAATAGCTTGAATTATTGTTTTTTCAGGGTTTGGGAAGCAAGGTCCTTTTTGCCAGGCTTATTGGCCAATTATTTGGCTTTGATAATATGACAGCAGTAGGAAGTCTGTCTTTGCCAAAGAAAAAAGGCTTCCATGGAGCTGGCTGTGCTGGGCACCAGTCAACTAATCTTCAGGTACAGGGCTTGGAGGTGAGGCCAGGGACAACAGGCCTACAGCTATTTGGTTTTTCCTGGATGCTGGTTGGAAAATGTCTTCTAAGAGAAACATATAAGTTACTCAGGTGTTTGTGTGTGTAAGAGTGAGTGTGGTTGAGCGAGGGCACATGCTCGCATGTTCACTACACAAGCACAGTAGATATTTTGGGCTAATTTCCCTTCTCAAGAAGAGCTTCCTGTGGTATTTATGAGGTGGAGAAACATAGGTGACCCTGCGTTTAACATTGCTGCATTCAGCATGCTGTGCAGGCCCAGAATGGAGAAAAAAGCACCTGTGGGCACTTGAGGCATTTGTTCCCCTCTGGGAAGTGGAAGAGCTCTCCTTGAGAATGGCTCTTCGCAAGCCTGTGTTTGTTTTAGCCTAAGGTCCAGCCCGGTGCCTAGGGAACAGAGAAAGCCCTGTGCTGAGGGAGGGCTGACTACAGAGCTGACACTTCATGCTTCCCCTGGGCTGCCCTCTGGAGGGGACACCCTCAATCTGGATGCGGGCCTGCCTGTCAGCTCATGCCTGGAAAGGCCTGTTAGACCACACTGCTTTGCCAAATTTGCTGTTAGTAACATTTAGATTCTATATTTACTGTCTGGAGCTCGCCAACCCTGCCACCCCATGAACGCTAAAAATTAGAGATGCCAACAGACGGGAGGGTGGGACAGTCCCTTTCAAAAATCTGGCGGCTTTGGCTATCAATGCCTGGCAAGCCAAGCGGCTCCTGGAGCCAGGCTCCCGCGGGCCTTGCCTCCCGCCCACCGTGCTGCCTGCCAGGGACGAAGTGTACCTCCCAGGAGCCAAGTGCAGCCTGCCTGCCCAAAGCCTTTCAGGGGGAATTAAATTACCTGCTAACTACCTAAACAGCTCCTGTGTGAATAGGGGTCTTCATTCATTTTATTTCCCCGGGCCAGGGGAGGACAAAGGTGGTCGAAAGTGGCACAGGTGGAAATGAGCGAAGAGAGCACTGTCCAGGAAGGACACAGCTGGCCTGGCTCCTGGCGGCTGGTCCTGGCAGCAGCTCCCGCGGGGCACAGCAGCTCTTGGGCGAGGCAACCTGGACCCGGTTACCCTGGCAACCCGTTTCCCTGGTTACCCGAGGCGGGCGGTCCGGGAGGAGCAGCAGCATCAAGGATGAGGTGATGCAGGGTGGTGTTTGCAGGGAGGCGATGCTGGGCGATGCTGGGCAAGGCATCCTGGGGAAACTAGAGGGCGCTGCTCTGTTCCCAAGCAGGAATTTAACCCCACAGCCATGGCACTCTCACCTGCTCTGCAAGGCCTGCAGGGAGCCTCACAGGGCCCACATTCTTGCAGAGGCAAGAGTGCGACCACCACCATCTGCATTCTGGACCTAATCCTAAGCTTGTGTTCAAGGACTATGAGAGGAGATGGATGGAGGAGATACATAACAAAGGGTTGGGGATGGTAACGGAATTAATGTAGCATGGAAACAGGAGAGAAAAATACCTAGGATTTCAGGGGGAGAGATGGACCCAGGGACAGAGGACTTGAGGTATGGGAGACAGCAGTGGGACAGGGCGGTGATTAAGAAATCATATAATGACATGCATGAATGAAAATGTCAGAATGGTGTCCGTCATTTTGTATAGTAACTTATGAAATTAATTTTTTTTAAATGAAAAGAAATCTTTTGAAGGCTTGGCACTTTTCTGTGGCATGGAGAGTGTATCTTAACACCTCAGGGCTAATTCTATATTAGTGTGATTAAGAAAACTATAGGCCAACAGGACATTTCAAAAATGTCAGAAAACCCTTTCCCTAAAAGGTAGGATGTAATTGGTACATTGAGGTAAGAGGATGAATTTGAGGCCTTCTAGAGTTCCCTGCATCTCCTGGTCCTATGACCAAATAACTATAGCATTTTCCCTTTGGTATTGCCCGGTGTCCTCTTACTACTAAAGAAAGCTAAGAAAATGTAATACAGACCCTGTAACTAATTTCAAAGAACGCCAACTTACTTCCTCTTTATAAAAACAAAAAAGTCAAAAAAAAAAATACAGGACCCAGAAGCAAAAACCCAGGAGGCTGCTCCCTGGCTAGGCGGGAGAGCGCCTTCCTCAGACACAGCTGGTGCTCTTCAGCTCTTCCTCAGGAAGAGGATCAATGGAAGCCGCCAGAAGCATTGGCATTGGCCTCCTGCATATGGTTTTCTGTGGAAACCCCTTAGATTGTGGACAGGTCACCACAGATGTTTATATCAACTTCCTTAGCTACCTGAACACACAATTGTGGCTCAAGACTCCAGTGACCTGTGTCTTTAGGGTCTCCATAGTAGCCACATACCTCCAGGTAGGGGAGGATATGGTGGAAACCAGAACTAACTCTGTGGCCATTGCAAGAGTCCTTCCCCTGGGCTGGGTTGCCCAAGGAGTGGTGGCTCACCACACCTGAGAGTGTGAGACAAATCACAAGACTTTAGCCATTGGGTTTGTGTCAGAGGTAGGCAAGGAAGGTGACAGGAAAGGAAGGCATGGGAAAAATGAAAACCATATGGAATCTGTACCCCTTTGCTCACTGCAGTTACCAAAACCCTAGATCGTACTTGAATGTGCCAGATGGACTAATTCCTGTCATCTAAATAGTGAGAATGAGGTTGCATTTGTATTACCTGATGCGACTCACACAGCCCTCTCCCAGAGCTAGAGTTGAGGGTAATCTGTTATTATTTGTCAAAGGATATGGGGGAAGAAGCCATTGCTCATAACTGCTAAGTAGTATGAGACTGTGCCTCTTAGTCACATCAGAAGCCACACCCATAAAGCCTCGCCATCATGACTGCTCAAATGTGAGCTGAACAAGGATGACACTGATAGAAATGTGGAAGTGGGTGGGAAAAGCCTTTGAAGCCTCACCCTACACAAAGAACTACAGACACCAGAGGAGTCTGGCATCGGGACAGGTGGTCTTCAGGGAAGATCACAAATGGCCTGTCCTGAAAACATACAGGCACACACAAATGGGTATAAAATGAAAATTTAAACCAACTTACAATTCTACAGAAAATCCTATTGCCCTCAGTTGCTGTCAGCAGTCACAGGACTTGAAGGCAAGTATAGATGGGAAGGAAAACACAGGCAATATCCTGAAGTTTAAAAAGCCAGAAAGAAAAATCAAAAACACCAATGACAGTTTATGCTGGAGAGGATGTGGAGAAAGAGGAACACTCCTCCACTGCTGGTGGGAGTGCCGACTTGTGCAGCCACTGTGGAAATCAATATGGTGACTCCTCAAGAAAATGGGAATGAGTCTACCACAAGATGCAGCAGTTCCACTCCTAGGCATATACCCAAAAGAAGCACATTCATATAACAAGGACATCTGTTCAACCATGTTCATAGCAGCATTATTTGTAATATCCAGAAACTGGAAGCAGCCTAGATGCCCCTCAACTGAAGAATGGGTAGAGAAAATTTGGTACATTTACACAGTGGAGTACTACTCAGCAGAAAAAACAATGGAATCTTGAAATTTGCAGGAAAATGGATGGAATCGAAGAAACCATTCTGAACGAGGTAACCCAATCACAAAAAGACAAACATGATATATACTCACTCATATATGGACCTGCTTTATGATACATAGTAGTGACCATGCTTTATCAGAGCTGTTTTTAATGATGTTGCTCAGAATGGTTTCCTCCCAGATGATGACTGAGAAGCTAATTAAAAAAAATGGTGCCAAGTACCACAAGAGTAACAGAACTGTGCTGTTTTCTGGGATTTTGCTTTTTACTTTTTTGTTGTTGTTGTCATTTTTTAAATGGAGTATGCTGGACGTCTCTACAATTTTGTTCAAATGACTGCAGAACCTGGAAAACTGTTGCTGCTATTGATGCATAACTTACTGCTATTATTGGTATATATATATATATAATTTGAATTTTTGGAAACTTTAGCTATGCTGTCAACTTTGGAAAAAAGTATCCCAGTTTACCGAGTTGAGTTGGCATTGTACAAAAATTAACAGCCTTATTGGTCTAGAAATGTTGAACTTAATTTTTTTCCATTTGTACAGCGGTAACGCACTGTATTAAATATGTAAGGTCTTATCTACGTGGGTTTGATTACAAAAACTAATGAAGTATTCTCTAAATATATATATATATATATTGTATCTCGCTGGGGGTTGGTAGCGCACACCTTTAATCCCAGCACTCAGGAGGCAGAGGCAGGTGAATCTCTGTGAGTTCGAGACCAGCCTGGTCTACAGAGTGAGTGCCAGGACAGCCTCCAAAGCCACAGAGAAACCCTGTCTCGAACAAGTCAAAAAAAAAAAATGTATCTCTGTTTATACATAGAATTACGTGTGCTACAGTATTTTTAGTAAGGTAGATAGTAGCATGATTCCTTTTGTCTTCTCCATCTTTATTGTTAATTCACCTTCCCTCCTCCTGAATTTATCTCAGCCTCTTCCCTAAAGAGCCCCCTTTCCCATTTCCTCTGTCGAGCCACTTGTACCCCTCCCCCTCTACTTTCTCATGTTCCTTCCTTCTCCACGAGGGACACCGCTGCCATGCACACCTGCCCACACACTTCCGTGTCCCCTGAGATCACTTGGTTTTGTGTTTAACCACACATACTAACACACAACTGAGAGCCCAGTTGTGAACATTACACCTGTGTGGAGCTGAGCTACACGTGGTTTCTCATTAGATGAAAGCAGAAAAGGAAAAAGCATCAGGTGTGCTTAGACCTTAGATCCTAGAGATGATGGTACTATCCTGGGGCTGGGCCACCGCCCAGCTGGAGAATAGGAGCATATCCCAAGCCCAGGACCTGGCAAGGAAAAGCAGGCAGGCAGAGAGAAATGTGAGCCTTCATCTTTTAAATTGACCACTTGAAAAGCAGATCTATCCCCCAAGCACTCACAGGCCTAATTAAGACTTTTTGAACCTGGTCAAAACATTAATTACTTTGCACAAACTAAGCAAAATGTATAGATGTCAAAGCCTATGAATTTTTCTCTCAGTTGCCAGTCTTTGGTATACCACATGCCTGTCTTCTCTAGGCTCTCACTGACAGTTCTCCTTTACAGTCAGCCTAAAGGGATATTAAAATGCCAGTTACTAGCAGCAAGTGAGCATCTCCCCTTCAGTCTCTGTATTTATTAATCTGTCAAATAATAACAAGCTAGCCTTCCTGTTCCTGTGCATTTACATTCAGAGGGGCTGAGAATTTGCTCTGAGCCACACAGCTCAACAGTGGGTGTCCTGGACCAAAACAAGCCCATCAGACTCCGAGGACCATTGCCTGTCTTCTCCCACACCACATTACCTGCTATGTCAGAACCAACTCTCAAAACAGCTGCATCAAGTCCCTAGCTGGCTTCCCTGTGAGCACAGAGCAACTTCTATTTCTCTACCGTTAACTTAGCATTGCTGATGTGAAGGAATGTTCCTGGAAAGAAGCCACTACTTACATGGACTCTTCTGCAATTTGATTAACCGATTAGTACTTCAAGGACTGCGGATAAGTTTGAATGTTTCAGGTCCAGATCTTAATTACAATTTATCAAGGGCTATCTTGAGCCACCTTAATAGCCATTCATTATCCACCTTTGTGTCTGAACTAACATCTTTGTACTTATCAGGTAAAAATCTTTCTGGAGTGTATTAACAGATCACTAGCTTCCAAGAAATAAAAGTCTAAAAATGTTATCCGATAGTATCTGAAGCCCATGGCGAAGATTTTGCCATGACCTGCCTACCTGGTATGTCCTTAGTACTTGAAAAACATCTTGAATTGTGGCTTCCTTTGTTCTGTTACTATAAAATGACACCAAAATGGTTACCATGTAGGAACTCAGTATTTGCAGAAATCTAAAGCTATGCTTCCAGACCATGGCCAATCTTGTGTGGCTCCTGAATAAACTCTTCCAGGAGAGATCTGTGTCTTCATCTCTTTCCAGTGGCATTTACCCATAATCACAGACTGCAAAAGCATTGGATAGGATCCTGCAGAGTCCCTGAGACGCATAGGAAGATGGTCACAGAAACAGGTTCTGACACTAGCTGAGGACATTGCTCAGACATGGAGTGTGCTGGGCTCCTGCAAGGGGCAACTCTGTAGACTGGACAGGCTGTGGCCAGTCATCCTCTGAGGGTGTGTGACTGCTTTTCTTTCTCTTCATAAGTGAGATCCTCTCCTCAGGAGATTCTTGGGAAAGCTGTAGGCAGCACAGGGCTCTGTTCTGCCTTTCTTTGAGTCAGCACATGGCACAGGCTGAAAACCTGGAGAATTCAGCACCAAACAAGCAATCTCTGACCCATGGACACAGATGCCACAAATAGCACAGAAGAGTTTCATGGGCTGTACTCACCAGACTTTCCTTCAGAACCTCTCAGCTCAATTGTGGACAGCACTAACAAACTTTAGAGTGAGTTTCTCTTGCCCCATTATGTGAAGAAAAAAAATAAAAAGAGTGAAGAGGCCTGGGCTTCCATTCATTCATGGAACTATGCGAAAGGAGCCTGAAAACACAAGAGGAAGCAGAAAATGCACAAAGAATTAACCACCATTCCAAAGGCAGCCAGGAAAACAGCAGGGGTCCTTTCTGCTGCCCTCAGGGAGCAAGGCTCTGTGTGATCTGAGAATTTACATCCCTAAGGAGGAACCAGGGGCTGACTAAGGGTTAAAGTTGGCTCTCTAATCTTTTGGAAGAGGAAGAGTCTGTGATAGTTTAGGGAAAGGGGTAAGGGCTTCAAAACCATAGCTCCCAGAATGATGTCTGTGGTATTCAAAAATAACTTGGGGGAAAATCCCCCATTACCTCATTTTTCTCAGGGGAAGAAGCCACTGTGAAATCCTTTTTCTTCTGACAGATGAAGGCAAGGACGGCAGAAACTCAGCCACAGCAGCCTCTTCTTCCACATTGGCTGCTAGTCCTTGGTGGCACTCATTAGGAGAGAGAAAGCCATCTTCACAGACACTTCAGTCAGAGCTGCTGGTTTGGTTTAATGCTGGCAGGCATGCTCCACATACATTATTTATGTGGCAAAAAAAAAGATCACTTCTTCCTCACATGTAAATAATAAAAGAAATCGTAAAATCAGTATTTATGTCTAACAAAGCCCGAATCATTTATTCACAGTTGCTCTTTGTCTAATAGTGACACTGAAAATACCAACAGTCATAGCCAGCACATACCCATGCTGTGTGCAGCACATGCTCACACATTGTCTTAGCTGAAGTCCAAACCACAGAAGGTTCAGCCTACCATCTTTCCCATTTTATAGACAAGGAAGCTGAGGCTCAGAGATCCATATAACTTGTCCAAAGTCACATATCTAGTGAAGATCCTTGTCTTTCATGGTTCCACAGCTGAAAACAATGAGACTTAAAGCCAGCAAAGAGCCATGACAGACTGGCCTATCTCACACAGTAGGTGCCACTCTGTAGGTAGACAGTCTTTTGGGAGGAGAAGATTGCCTCAAGTTTTAAAACTACTACTCAGTCTAGATCATATTGAAGGGACCAGCCCCCCATTTCAGCAGCCATGACAGTAACGTGCTCGCTATGACCTTGCCTTAGTCACTAGAGGTTAGGTGCCTGCCTCGTGACAAGGAACCAATCAGAAGTTAGCTTGTGGCTCTATGCTTTATGACTCTGGGTGTGCTTTATGGACAAGCACACAGCAATGATGCGCAGAGCATAGCAACCACCCTGGGAGGGCCTATGGGCCATAACAACCAATTGGCCAATCAACACGGGACAAGCCCTCCAAGCCTGGAGGCACACCAATCCTGAGCCTGTGTGTACCCCTAGACACTCCCCTTACGCTGCCCTACAAGATGGCTCAACAGGATGTTGAGATATATATAATTCAATCCCACACCCAAGCCTGTCTGTCTCTTGTTCTTTATTGTCAGGAGTCAGCCCTGGTCAGATATAAAAGTCTCCTTTACAAGAGGCTTGGCGACCTCCATGCTAAACCTCCAATTTAGTCAAGCAACCCACCCCTTAGGTTAGTGTTCCAAGATAAACCACAGGAAAGTTCCGGGACACCTGCCCAGGTCTGAGGGCATTTAACACCCATTCCTCCCCCTCCCTTACTTCCGCTTTCTTTACTTCCTCCTTTCTCTTTAAAAACTCCTTGCTTATGATCAATAAAACAGACCTTGACAAAAACATTGTGGCTTGGTCTTGTTCTTTCCTTCTCGCCCATTTATTTTCAGGCTTAGTCCCCTTCGGGACCCATGAATTACCAGAACCCCGAGGGCCGGGGCACTTTATCTTTGGACATGTGAGTAAACAGCTGTGAACCATCACCTTAGATGTGATCCCATAATGGATTGACCTAACGATGACCACAGAGGACTCACAACTGACTGCTTCCCATGGGCTCAGCTCTGAAAACTGATGAGTGGGGACTGAGATGTTCACAAAGGAGCTTTGGGGGAGCTTTAAGATTCACATTATAACAATGTCCTCTATCTCAATGGGCCTTCCAACCCATTACCTTAATGCAACTTCAGAGAGGCTCTTGTTCTGCCATAGGTTTCTGTCACGTGCTTGTGGCTCTCCAACAATTTGCTCACTGTGGCCCATGTAGGTTAGGCAGTGAATCTGGTATTACAACTCTACCCCTAGTGCCTAACTAGTGCCTGGAATAGTAAGCATGCAGGTAGCATGATAATTGTCTGACAAGGTTAGTTGAGTAAATAAATAAAGGACTGATAACATGTGTTATAATTAGAGCAAGAAATTGTAACTACTTGGACAAATGGTCTCTTTTAGCTGAGCTTCTGACACTGACCAGAGAAATGGAGGAGTTGATTTGAATCCTTCTGGGTTAGGTCTAGAAGGGGACCCAATGCCATCTGCGAGTTTGGGCTTCTTCATGACAAACACGTAGTATTCCACAGGGTTGAATCAGGGAAGAGACAGCATCGTTCATACTTAGATGGCTTTTTCTGTAGTGCTGACAACCCTGTGGTGTTTGAAAACTCTGGCCCTAGACCTCACTCAAGTTGAGTCAGTCCCCTGAGAAGAAGTGTGTGTGTGTGTTTTCATAGCAAATGGCTTTGAAAGTGACATTCAGTTGAAACTTGGAGAAATAAACAAGATATGAAAATATGAATAAATAAATGAACTTGGCTTTATATGTAATAATAATTTTGTTGCAATTACAGCTCAAAAACAATTCCTGGAGCAAATATTTTTGGATGAAATCCTTCAGCTGATTTGTAAGCTGCTGCCCACCTTGAAGGTTTAGCTCTGTTTCATGAGCATTAGCTTGTCATTTCCCCCAAAGATCTCCTCAAGTTCATTCTTATTCACTTCTTGCCCAGACCCCTTTTGCCACTGTACTGCCATCCCCAAAGCCCTTCTCTGGGGCTAAAGCAACTACTGCTCTCATCCAGGGACTTTCACAGATGTGTTTCTATGCTCTTTAAGTACTCCTCCAGCATCCCTCCTATTGATTTTTCCAAGTCCCATGTCTTCTGCAATTTTTGTTATGTTTCTTTAAGAATTAGCTGCATTTTCTTATCATTCTATGTCTAGTCCTCCTTCAGTCAGGAGCGAGTCACTGTTGACTCAGTGGCAACCAACTTGCAAGCAGCCTGTTCATTTGCGAGAGCTTCCTGCTTTGACCTCTTGCTTCTGTTCCCCTGAGTGTCTGTGTACAAGGGTGATGACCTCCTCGGTGTGCCATGGTGTTGTAAAACCTTCGGAAAGCTCAGGCTTCCAGGATCTTAGCCCAGGACCGAGGCCACCCCAATCACCAGGCAGAGGTGAAAGCTTGATGCAAACTGCATGAGGCTTTATTGTAGTTTAACGAGCTAACCCCATGTTAGCTCAGCTCTTTCATCTATCCACCATGGCGGATGGCTACAAAAGACAGTTTGAAGCGGCTGCATATAGATCTTATAGGGCATCGTAAGGGGAGTGTCTAGGGGTATGCACAGGCTCAGGATTGGTGTGCCTCCAGGCTTGGAGGGAGTGCCCTGTGTTGATTGGTCAACTGGTTGTTATGGCCCATAGGCCCTCCCAGGGTGGTTGCTATGCTATGCTCGTCATTGCTGTGCACTTGTCCGTAAAGCACACCCAGAGTCGTAAAGCATAGTGCCACCAGCTAACTTCTGATTGGTTCCTTGCCATGAGGCAGGGATCTGACTTTCTAGTGACTAGGACAAGGTCAGATAAGCATGTGTTCAGCTGTATGGCTGCTGAAATGGGGAGCTGGTCCCTTCAGTGTCACTCCTACGAGACTCTATGTCCCCCTTCGACCTTACTCCTTGTGTTTTTTCTCACGCTTTCCTGTTTTGCCACCAGGAATGCCTCATCTCATCCCTGCTTTTGCCAAATCCGTCTAACCAGGTTTAGGTTTGCTTCCTTGTTCTTTGACCTTTTCTTCTGTGCTCTCCCTTTAACCTCTGAAAGACCAAATCCAATAGAAATCCTTTAATGTGGTAAGCAGAAGGTGCATTTGTTTGTTACCATTGCCCCTCGCTCAAACTCTGTCTGACCTTGATGCTCAATTACTTGAGGGAATCTGGGACTGGAGATATGGCTTGGGGATTACGTATGCACACCAGCCCTTGGAGAGAAACAAAGGTCGGTTCCCAGACCCCACATCAGGCAGCAGACAGCTGGGTAATACCCTCTTCTGGTCTCGGTATACACCTGTGCTCAAGTGCACATCTCTCTCTCTCTCTCTCTCTCTCTCTCTCTCTCTCTCTCTCTCTCTCTCTGTCACACACACACACACACACACACACACACACAGACAGAGAGAGAGAGAGAGATTGAGAGAGAGAGACTCACAGACATGTTGGTTTTGTTTCCCTCTTTGCTCTTTGGGGGCCTGCCACCCAGCTCCCAAATAATCACATGGATACTCATTCTTTTATTCTTTCTTATGAATGCCCAGTCTTAACCTTGCTTGTTCCCAGGCAGCTTTTCTTCACTAATTATCCCATCTTCCCTTTGCTCTCGGCTTTTACCCTTCTCTATTTCTGTATATCTTTCTTTCCTTCTTATTACATGTATGACTGTGTGACTGGGTGGCTGGCCCCTGGCATCGTCTTCTCCTTCTCCTTTCTTGCTCCTCAATCTTCTTTTCCCAATTTTCTCTTTCTTTTTATTCTCTCTGCCCGTTAGCCCCGCCTATCCGTGTTCCTCCCTAGCTGCTGGCCACTCAAATCTTTATTAGACCATCAGGTATTTTAAACAGGCAATGTAACATAGCTTCACAGAGTTAAACAAATGCAACATAAAAGAATGCAACACACCTTTGTATCATTAAACAAATATTCCACAGCATAAACAAATGAAACACATCTTCAACTAATATTCCACAACACAGATACACTTTTAAAATAAAATAAATATTTAAAATGTTTCTTAAAAGAAGAAACCTGCTTAGACAGCATCCAGGAATCATTATATTTACCTCTGTGTTTTGCCCGATTCCAAACTAGTAGAGTTTGTGCATTCACAGAGTGGCAGACACACAGACACACGGACATACAATGTTGCGGTATTACACTGTGTGAAAATGTATTGCTGTGATTGGTGTAATAAAAAGCTGAATGGCCAATAGCTAGGTAGGAGGTATACCGGGACTTCCAGACAGAGAGAGAACTCTGGGAAGAAGAAGTGGAGTCGCCAGTCAGACAAAGAGGAAATGGGAGGTGCAGGATGAAAGAGAAGTAACACTGCGTGACAGAAAGTAGATTAATATAAATGAATTAATTTAAATTATAAGAGCTAGTTGAGACAAGACTAAGCTAAAGGGCAAACTTTCATAATTAGTAAGAAGTGTCCGTGTCGTTATTTTGGGCTGAGGGTGGAAAAGAGAAAGTCTGTGTACAATGCATGACTCCACTGCTTCTGTCTTAATGAGGATTCACAGTCTTCCCATGGGTCTTCCTTTTAGAGAGTGCTTTTCTCTGCCACAGTCTGAAGGTGCTCTCTACAATTCACTCCTCTACAACCCGGTTCCTTGAGCCTAACCCTAACCCTGCTGCCTTAGCATAATGTAGTGAAATGGCTCCTCGCTTGTTTGCAGCATGCTGGCCTCTCCAACTAGACTGGGGATTCCTGGGGGGAATATTAGGCTGTACTGTTCTGTACATGCCAAATGTCTAGTAGCTAATCCATACAAAGTACCAGTTCAGTTGAGTAGCCCTAAGTCATAGCTTTTGATCTGGATTGTGTCTATATAGTTGTCCTAAGTTGTGAACTCCCAAACAGCACTGCTGAGCTCAATTCAGATGTAGCTTTGTGGTCTGTACCTATGCTACAAGAGCTCTCTGGAGGGCTCTTCACCTTAGCACATTTCTTATCTTACTGGAAGTATAACTTAGGCGAGCCGTTGAGGGACAGTGCCCCCACCCCACCTTGGTGGAAAAAGTCAGAAGACTGGACTTGTTAATCTACACAAGCTTCCCTGAGTCATTCATCCTGCATACTACTGTGCTTCCTGCTCCTATCATTAGAATGACTGACCAATCACAACTTCTAGAGGAGAGGCTTTACTTCATTTTCCAGGGTACAGTTTGTCATCAAGGGAAGTCAAGGCAGAGACAATGGAGGACCACTGCTTACTGGTTTGCTCCTGGGCTGATGTCCAGCTACTTTTTTTACCTGCCTAGTTATGATGCTACCCACAGTTGGCTGGGACATTCTACATCATTTACTAATCAAGAAAAGTCCCAGGCAAACACACTCACAGGCCAATTTGATGGAAGAAATTCTTCAAGTAAGATTCTCTTTCCCAGGTGTTGACAAGCAAGACAAGCTATCACACCCTGTAAACACTGAACAATGCCATTACTTACTGAACATCTCTTTTCTGATCATTTGAAGTTTTGTTATTTATCCATAAAGTAATACATTTTAAATAATGGAGTGTACATTCCTCAGGAGTAATCTGTCAATGTGTAGCTTCTCCTCCCCAGTCTGGTATTTAATTGATAACTATTTGACTTTCAGTGACAAGTGAATTCAATATCACTGACTGAAATTTGAGGTATGTAGTGGGTAGTGGTTTACTTCGGGCACAGTGGCCACTAGGATCTTATTTTTTCAAAATACTTAGCCTATTTTTCTACTTTTATTTCTGTTTCTATGATAAAAATGCCCTGACAAAAACCAACTTAGGGGAGAAAGGACTTATTTTAGCTCATAATTCTAGGTGGTAGTGCCTTACTATGAGAAAGTCAAGGCTGGTAGGAACTTGAAGCAGCTAGCCGCATTCCATCCAGTCTCAAGCAGAGAGACATGAATGCATGGGTACCTACAGCCAGCTCACTCTTCCAATCAAACAGTCCAGTACCCCAAACAAGAAAACTGCACTGTCCGTCTTCAGGCTAGGTTTTCTCACCTCAGTTAAGGTGATTAAGATGGTCCCTTAAGACAAGCCCAGAGTTCAACCTGATATAAATAATCTGTCTCTGTGACTCTCTTTTCAGTTGACCTAAGAATGTGTTAAGTTAAAAATTAAAACCATTATCACACCAGTGTTTAAATATCACCAAAATGTACATGGAACTCTGGATCCTCATTGTGAAGACCGAAAGACTGGAGCCTGAGTTTCAAATAGGCATAATGTAGAATAGAAGCCTTCACTGAGCCAACAGGACTGGACATTTGTTTTTGTTGTTAAAGAACAGGCAGCTTGAATAAACCACTTCCTTTCATGCGTGCCTACTTCTAATGGGACTTGTTCAAGAATAGGAGCTGTCCATATGTTAGCCTTAAGAGGCAGCTTGGTGTATGCCCTATAAACTTCAACTGTGATGCATCAGCCCCAGCACAATAAAAAACAGAGTCATCTTCCTGCCAGTGTCTGGGAAGAGAAGCAGTGCCTGGAGGCTCAAGTTGGTGAGCAAATTCAAGGTCGTTATTTGGTGAAGAGAATATAATTTTCAAGAAGTTAAACAAATCCACAAGTGAGGAATTTGACATTGTAAAAGCAGTGAGAAATCCTGCCTGCCAGGGGGACTTGAGAAGAGGTTAGGAGATGTATGCCTGAGCTGATGTATCGTCATCCCAGCATGTTGGGGCCAAAGGCAGTGTTGAAAAGGTCAGAGATTGGACCAATTCAAACACAGGATGAAATGTGAGGCTGATGCCTGAAGAGCTAAACTCAGACCTGAGACAGACTCTCACACATGGAAGGAAAGCTTGAGCACAAGGAGAGTTTCTGCCAGGTGCCAAGAGAGATGAACAGAAGCAGCAAGCCTGACATTTGCTCTGATCTTCTAGAGAGAACTAATAGAACTGTGCTTTCTGAAGAGAGGCACAAGGAAGGAGGCAAGAAGACAGAGAGCCCACACTGCAGAGCCAGGCATCTGAAAGGAGCAGAGCTCTGTCCTCCACCTTCAAGCACCTTTGTAAGCCACACTCTATTTAACCAGCACATTTTCTGGCACATGCTAGTTTACATAGAATTACTTGAAGCATCTTGAGGTGCTAGACATAAGACAGCATCCTTCTCTCACACTGTCTAACAGTTTTCCACATACACATTGAGCATGTGTGTGTGTGCATTCATGTGTGTGTGTGTGTGTGCATGCCTATGTGTGTGTGTCTGTGTCTCTGTGTGTGTCCATGATAAATATATGGATGGATATATTTCATGTATGAACATGTGTTCACATGTTTGTAGAAGTCAATGTCAAGTGTCTTTCTTAATTATTCTCCACCTTCATTTTTAGGCCAGGGTGTAACACTGAAGCTCAGTCTCACCAATTCTTCTTGACTGGCTGGCCATCAAGCCGTAGAGATCCTCCTGTCTCTGTCTCCCCAGAGTTGAGATTGCATGTACACACAGCATGCCTGTTTTTTGTTTATTTGTTTGTTTGTCGTTTTGTTTGCTTGTTTTAACTTGGGTATTAGGTATATGAACTCAGGTCTTTTGTCCTCCACAGTCCCCAAATCTAGCACTTTCATGAGCCACTTATGGTGTTTTCTAGAGAAATAACCAACAGGTTTTGTTTTTTGGACACTTTTGGATGCTGAGTTCGTTTACTTTCAAACAGTTGTCTGTTGTTTGTGTTGCCTTCTTATGCATACTGTGTAATACAGCTCAAGTTCCCCATGGCTGAGAAGAACCAAGAGAAAGATGAGGCAATGGGGGAATTCCTGAAAGGGACCTGTCTGAAACTTCTCCAGCTGATGCTTCCCATAAGAGTCTTGTCAGAGTCGTCTTTTAAAGATATGCATGCTCATTGTAAAGATGTCTTGTTACTTTATGTCACGTGCTTTTGTTTTCATGGAAGAAACTGCGGTTGACTGCCTGGAGTTGATGGCTTTCTGCTATAGCTTGGTTTACTCTGCCCTTTTGTCAGAATTTGTTCATGGTTGCCTCAGCAATCAGCAGCATTAGTGGGGTCCACACTGACACTTACACTTGAACCTAGAGGTTTCTTGATTTTACTATCCACATTAAGGAAACATTATAAAGAGCTTTTAAAAGAAAACAAATAGCTTTGGGGACAAGGGAGCAGAAAGAATCCCAATTTATCACGAGGCAAGGTTCAACAAATACTGTACCGTGAACCAGTATCCCCCATTGAGGACAGCAGGGAAGTGCTAGATAAATACGCCATTATCATTAATTAACTTAAAAAGCAATCCTCCCATTTCCTGATTATGGGAGATAGCCCATTTATGGGTAGCAATGGAATGTGTATTGCTGACAACCACAAAGAAAGAACTTCCATATTGAGGGTAAAAATACATCTTATCATGAGCAAAAGTGGCAACAGATTACCATCCTGACATAGCCTTACACTCACTCTAATTCAGAACAGGGCATCATTAAGAACCACACCATTGCTTAGAGGTAGCTAGCATGTATTTAGGAATTTTTATAAATATGGAATTTGTGGAGTATATGGTGATCTGAATAAAAAATTACTAGATGTAGCCAAGAGGAAAGCATAAACTAGGAAACAGCAGAGCAACCATATAATTTAGTGTGTTGCATACTTTCGAATAAACTGCTGTTAACACTATCAGGGTAGCAATGAGGATCACAGCACAACATTTGATTTATGATTTGCTAAGGATACCCTCATTATCCTGTGTTCAAATGACTACTTGAGGGACATGAGCCCATACAAGAAGGAAAAGCATTTAAAATTTAAAATCCCAGCAAACCAAGGACCTGTGTGGTATTCTGAATAAATAATTGCTATACTATTGGGCTTAACTATGAATTATAATGCCAGGGAGCAATGATATTAAAAGTTCTTTGTTTTATTTGTCTTCAAAAATGTAGCTGTGGTCATTTTAATACAGTAAATTGTCTTGTTTGGAAATGTATTATAATACAGCTTAAATACACACAGAAATGTTTTTTTATGAAATTTAGACCCCCACAGTTAGCCCTGGAAGTCGTTTTGTTAATTATTGAATGTCTGAGGTTGCTTTAGATATCTGAGATTAGTTTTTGCTAGAAGTCAAATGAAAATTTGACTTAATAGAAATGAAAACTATCACCCATAATAAATGGCCCAAGGCTCATAAAATGCTGAACTTCAGTAGAGTGAGTTGATGGAGCTATTCATCACACATGTTTTGGTTAAGGCAGAGATGTTGGATCATCACACTTTATGGTTATAATGACTTATTTAACCAAAATAGCCAAAATTCACATACTTAAGTCAATATAGATTATGTGATATTTTAAATTGGCTATGACCTTGGTAAATCTAGATGGACAGAAACTTGTAAATAAAGCATTCAACACATATCATTTGTAATCCTTCCTGTCTTGTTGGTAGTATTCATGCAGATAGGCAAACAGTAGGTTGTGACCATCCTTGAATTACTACATAATATCCATTTCAGGTGCCTGTGGAGGACTTTGGGTAGAAAATATATAGAGAAAGCAAAATGAAATTTTATTAAAGGATAACAAATTGGGCTTATACTGTCCATATTGGGATCTATAGCACTATGGTTAGCACATAAGTCTTCATAAATTAATAGATATAATCTATTTATCCTTACACTAACAAAGGTAAGGGTTTTTTTTTAGCTTAAAGGACTTCCAAAGTTTCTTGTATAAATATCTGCTACCATGGAGAACTTCCACAGTCATTTAGAATGCAGGATGGTCTTAAATTGAACAGGCACTGTCCCATTGGGAGGAGGACGCATTGTTACTGGGGCATCCACTTTGATCTTCACAAGTTATTTGGAAGAAACTACTCCTTGATAGCACACAGAAGGGAAACACCTTCCTGGGTGGACTGGTCAGAAAAGCTTAGTAGCCTGGCAACTACAGCAGGCTATGGGGTCCTTCCGCAAACAAATGACAGTCATATGGCTTACTCAGAGGAATACACTCCCATTGATGTTTATCACACGTTTAGCTCCATCTAGGTAAAAGCAATGTTGTTATTATAACAGGTGGTGTGTATAGGTAAAAGTGATATTGTTATAACAGGTGGTGTGTGTGTCTGTGGAGAATGCAAGATAGGAATTCGGGCTCAGCAAACACAGTCCTGCCTTGTTGACCAGCAAGCATCTCTTTCAATTTTAACTGCATTTATCTCCTCTGAGTATGGCTACCTTCTGATGGGAGATGTCATTCTGTAAATATGTTTCTCTTATTGGTTGATGAATAAAACACTGTCGCCAATAGGGCAGCAAGATGGATATGTCTAGGAGATGAGGAAGATTCTGGGTGGTATAGGCAAAGAGCAGTTGCCATGTAGGACAGCGGAAGAGTAACAGGTCCCTGGACCTTTCTCTGGTAAGATAATACCATGTGGAAATACATAGATTAATAGAAATGGGTTAGTAATTAAGACAGGGCTAGCCAATAAGAATCCCTAGTCATTCGTCAACAGTTTCATAATCAATATAAGTTTCTGAGTGTTCATTTGGGGCTGACACAGCTGTGAGACCAGGCTAATAGCCTTCCACTCAGCAGGACTTTCTCTCAGCTGCATCTATGGATTCCCAGGCCTGAGGCTGGAGGAGGGTGTGTGTCAGCACTTATGAAGCCAGTTCCAGTTGCTACAAAACTACAACAAAGTTTAGGATACACCCAGTGGCCTGCTTGGAAGCCATTAGTGTACAGATGGGAAATTAAGTAATGTAAATAAGAGCCAGACCCAATGCAGGTCATTTATTGACTGGTGAAAATCCATGGGAAATATCTACCGTCATCTCTGCTGGGTATTTGATAGTTGAGTCTCTTACAGGAAATCTAAATAAATAATTATAAAATTAGATCAACAAGAATCAACTATGTTATATTCACAACAGGTTCAAGTAGCTATGGGCTTCTAAAATATTTTCAACTTTCTAGGTAGACATTTTTATTTTGATACCTTAATATATTAAATATCACTAATAATATTAATATAATAAACAATTTACCAATACTCTAATAATTCTGATTTAGGAAGGGCTGTATAAACAGAACAAAGAGACTTGTTCAACAGAATCATTTTAATTTTAAACAGGTGCTTACCAGTTACTTGTTTGTGAATGAAATCTCTCAACTATTCAGGAATAATGGTGTGTCCATGCTCATGAATTGCTCCATATAGCTACTACAGCATGCCATCGGCAAGAGAGGATTGGACATACTTAGTGCTCACTATTTAAACATATTCATGGCAGGGAGTTCTACGTGTATATTAACATGCATCTAAAGCCATAGATGGGAGAGAATTGGGCAATGCATTTATGATCCAGTATCTTCCCCTCACTCCAAAAGTAACCTCCAGCAACCTAAAGCCTTGTACATCAGCCATTCATCAACTCAATGTTTGCATTAGGTAAATAAATGACTCAGACAACAATTACAAATTTTAGAATTATGGGATCACACTGAAGAGAGCTGAGAACAACTGTGTCTAAAGACCCTGGAGGAGACTCTTGTTAACAAGATTTCACACATCACGTACAGCTCTGCCAAACAGATCTCCATTTTAGGAAAACACCGAGTTAGGTGGCTTTGTCCAATGCAATCACATCAAGTAATTCTCCCCTGCATGCTGCACTCCCCCTCATCCCTCAGACACCTTCTGATAATTGTGAAATCTCTCAACTTGGAATCCTGCTTAGTAAAAGATGCTGGCCTATGCAATGCAGCAAATCCTGTTGTAGAAGGAAGATGGGTGACACAGAGTTCTCAACCTCTACAAGCAAAATTCAAGGCAGAGGAGTAAAAGGGCAACAAAATAAGTATTGCACATTTCAGAGGAGGTGGCCTGGGGCTGTGATGATGACCTCAAGGCACAGCCACACTGACTGAACTTTGTGGCCCACCAGGAAACGCCATTTTCTTCATATGCAGTTTATTAATTTGCTGGAATTTCTGAAACAGAGTCTCAATCTGTATCTCATGTTGGCCTTAAATCACGATGGAGCTAAGCTGCATTTGAACTCATGGCAATCCTCCTGCCTCTGCCTCTTGAATGCTAGGTTCGCATGCATGAGCCACAGTGTGGGCACCAAACATACTCATTTGTAATCTGCTTATCAGTGTTAAAAATAAAAGGCTATTATCCTCATTAGATGATAATTGAAGCAAAGAATTGAAGTAGCTTTTTCAAAGTTGTTCAGTTCAAAGAAGGCCAGTCAAGAACAAAAATGGTAGAAGAGAATTAAAACTCAGTGGCGGTAAAAGACAACTTCCCATCTTTCTGTGGGTCAGGAATGGGAGGACTGACCTGGGGGTCCTCCATGAGGAACAGCCTCTAGAAGACACAGCATCTGGGTTCCCCAGTGAGTGATGCCAAAGAGAAATAAGCAGGCAAAAGCCATCCCCTCTATGACACAAAGAACAAGTCACATAGCATCACTTAGCCCACGTTGTGTTCATTGGAAGTGATTTGCCAAGTCCAGAGGGGAATTAGGCTCTACCTTTTGAAAGGAGGAATGTCAACAAATTTGCAGGTATATATTAAACATACCACAGGGACCAAGCATGAGCAAGGATGGAAGTCACCTTGAGAAGACTGTGTGTGGCAGGGGTGGCTGGAGTGTGGGAGGGGAGATGGAAGTCACTGCTGGAAAGTACGGCGGCCATCAGAAGGGCCCAACCTTGTACTCTGGGTCCAATGCAATTTTATGAGAATGTAACACACTTCTGGGAGATTTCTAATATAGTAAATAATTGAGACAATCACTTAATAAATATAATGTAGTAGTTTTATCTGGCATGTGTTAGATGGTAGGATGTTCTCATAGTTATTTCAGTAATACAGATTGCAGACTAGTTTGGAAAAGGTTAAAAAAAAGCTCTCCTTTGCTCTCTGTAATTCTACTTTAGCAGAGTTCTCTAGACCAGCTGTTAGCAACTGTTCTCTCTAGTCTGGGAATAAATGTATTCAGCTTAAGGTGCTGTGGGGCTCTAAGTGATTTGATTCCCAGGTTGTTGAAATGCAGAGTAAGCAATGGGAAATGTGTGGGCTGCATCTGTGCCCCCTGAAGGGAGTTTGCCTCTCCCTCTCTCTAAATTTCTGTGTTACTGAATGGGAAGGCACTCCTTGGTCATACATGGAACACAGCATGAAACAGCACAAATAAAGAATGGGTTTAGTAAAACATGAGAAGCAAACTTTAAGTGGAAAGAGTTGACCAGAGCCTGCCTCCAGAGGTACGCTGGCTTGTGAAAGAGGCCTGGAGTCAGGGCACTAGTTCCAAGTCCCTAGGTTCATAGGACAGAGACCTTAAGAGTTAACCATTCATGTAAGGGAAAGTTACTGTCAGTAAAAGATGAAACAAAGGGATGGCAGAAGAAACACTTAAGGTAACAAGGGAGATAATAGTAGAATAGTAGATTGGCAAGTACCCAGAGGCAGAACACTTGGCTAGAAAGGGCAAGTTCCTGGGGTGGAACCTCAGAAACACACACACACACACACACACACACACACACACACACACACACACACACACACACACACAAATATACACACACTGCAAGGGAGACAGTGCGGGATGGTGGCAAACGTGCCTAGGAGACATTAGCCACCTGCAAATGAGATGTCCGGTTTTTACAACTGTCATTTTAAACATCTCATGAACCTATTGTCTCACTGCCACTTCAGAGCCAGAGGGTTCTTGTCAAAGTGCTGACTACATGGAATTCATAGGTCTTTATTTGAGGCAACATGAGGAATTACAAAGTATTTGTGTGTCTTGCTCTATTTTCAAATAACTAGAATGAGCCAGGCATGGAGACACAGGCCTATAATTCCAGCCTGGCTGAGGCAGGAGGGTCATTAGTCCTCAAGTCCAGCTGAAGATACAGAGTGAATTCAAGGCCAGTATGGACATCTTAAAGTGATGTTGTCTCAAAATAAGAAGGCGAAAGGAGGTTGGGCATGTAGATCCATATTGGAGTACTTCCGTAGCATTTATAAGACCCTGGGTTCGATCTTCAGCTATAAAAAACACCTGAACATAGTTAAGAGGCACTGCAAGCATATAATATTCTATAAAATTTGAAACTGACATGGAATGATTAAAATGTATATACATGTATATTGACGATCATATATGTACTGCAGCATATATGCTGATATTTATGAGTAGAGACATATGTCTGATATTATATGCATATTTATTTAAAAGCTGTGTGTATGTGTCTAAGGTGTAAAATTGTCAACATAGTTACTGCAATGGAGGTAAAAGGCATACTAATCAGAAATTTTGAAACAAAATTATTTTTATTCTAGGTCTGGAAAATTGAAGCATATTTGCAAATACATGTGCAGAAGCCCATGCATTCATATGTAGCATGAATTCTAATTGCTATTAATAATAAAAACTCAGAGTAGGCTATCAGCGAATAAAAGTTGAAAGATCAGAGACACAAAGCTGACAGCCAATAGAGAGTTCTTACCTCTACCAATGCTCAGACTGAAGGAGTGATCCTGTCCTCAGACTCCATCTTTAGACTTTATCCTCAGACTGTATCCTCAGACTGTATCCTAAGACTGCACCCTCAGACTGTATCCTCAGACTGCATCCTCAGACTGTATCCTCAGACTGTATCCTCAGACTGCACCCTCAGACTTCACCCTCAGACTGCATCCTCAGACTGCATCCTCAGACTGCACCCTCAGACTGTATCCTCAGACTGCATCTTCAGACTGTATCCTCAGACTGTATTCTCAGACTGCATCCTCAGACTGCATCCTCAGACTGCACCCTCAGACTGCACCCTCAGACTGTATCCTCAGACTGCATCCTCAGACTGCATCCTCAGACTGCACCCTCAGACTGCACCCTCAGACTGTATCCTCAGACTGCATCCTCAGACTGCACCCTCAGACTGTATCCTCAGACTGCACCCTCAGACTGTATCCTCAGACTGCATCCTCAGACTGTATCCTCAGACTGCATCCTCAGACTGCATCCTCAGACTGTATCCTAAGACTGTATCCTCAGACTGCATCCTCAGACTGCATCCTCAGACTGTATCCTCAGACTGCATCCTCAGACTGTATCCTCAGACTGCATCCTCAGACTGCATCCTCAGACTGTATCCTCAGACTGTATCCTCAGACTGCATCCTCAGACTGCATCCTCAGACTGCATCCTCAGACTGTATCCTCAGACTGTATCCTCAGACTGCATCCTCAGACTGCATCCTCAGACTGTATCCTCAGACTGTATCCTCAGACTGCATCCTCAGACTGTATCCTCAGACTGCATCCTCAGACTGTATCCTCAGACTGTATCCTCAGACTGCATCCTCAGACTGTATCCTCAGACTGCATCCTCAGACTACTTCAGACTTACTGCTGCCTCAGATTGCATTCATCTCTATGAATCCTCAGACTGCATCTCTCTCTCTCTCTCTCTCTCTCTCTCTCTCTCTCTCTCTCTCTCTCTCTCTCTCTCTCTCTCTCTCTCTCTCTCTCTCTCGTCTCATCCCACCTTATAGTCCTCTCTGCACCCAGCCACATCACTCCTGTCTCCACCTCCTTAGTACTGGGAGTAAAGGCATTTGATCCCAAGTGCTGGGATCACCTTTGTGTGAGCTCTGTTTCTCTTTTAGACATATTCAATCTCTTGTAGCTCAGGGTGGCTTTGAACTCACAGAGATCTGTCTGCCTCTGTCTTCCCAGTGATGGGATTAAAGGTGTGTGCCACCACTGCCTTTCTTCTATGGCTGACTAGTGTGGCTAGCTCTGTGCTCTGATCCTCAGTCAAGCTTTATTTGTTAGATCATAAACAAAATGAAAGAAAATAATCCTGAAAAATATATTCAGAGGCTTCAAATGTACATTGTTTAATTTCATTTTTAGCCTATGTGTTTTTCCATCCAGTCTAGACTTTTTTATGTTTTATTAAGAAAAACAAATTTAAAGTCAAATGAAGATTCACCCTGTGATTCTGGAAGTGGGAATTTTACTAAGACTCACCTGCACTGGAAGTTTTCTGTATCCCAGAGGGCAGCAGTGCAGAACGGAAGCAAGCACAGGCCTGCCCAGATAGACCAGGAAGAGTATGGCATACACCCAGACTACCGGTCCTGTCTTCACATGGATTTTATTCAACAAGAATCCAGGACCCACGAAGTCTGACCTGCTGTAACTTCCCTGAAAGTCACGGCTGTGAGTGACTTCTCATAGCAGCAGAGGAAAGCAGTGAGCCCAGGGCTCTGGGTTCCTGGGGCTCCCTGTCAACTTCATCTATTTTTAGGGACTTGGTCTGTACTCAGAAGCAGTTGCAATGACTGTAACCTCTGTTCATATGCTAAACTCTTTCCATCATGATATGAACACTTTCATCCAAGGCAATGATGAGTAGCCCAGAGCCAGAAACACAAATTAAAAGAGAACGAAAACAAAACTCAGTGTCAGGGCTGGAGAGGTTGCTAATTGGGTGAGAATACTCACTTTGCAATCATGAAAAACTTAGTTTGTATCCCAGCACCCAAGTCGAAAGACAGGGCTGGGCCTTGCACACTCACTAATAACCCAAGTGCTGACTGGGGGGTGGGGGGTGAAAACAGGAGTTACTGGAGCTTGCTGGCTGTCAGCCTAGCTCTAGATTCAGTGAGAAATTCTAGCTCAAGAGAATAAAGTGGAGAGATAGAAAATGATACCCACCACACACACACTCACACATACATGCGCACACGCACATATACATACACATACACCACTCACATATGCATGCACACACACCATACTGACACACACACGCCAAACACACATCATACTTACACACACACACACACACACACACACACACACACACACACACACACACACAACACAGTCACACACAGGCACGTACACATATACATGCACATGTGCACATACACACACACACCATACTTACACACTTACATACACACACACACACACACACACACACACACACACACACTCCCTGCCCTGTTTTCATTTATGTTGCTGTGATAAATATCCTGAGAAAAACAACTTAGGGGGCAAAGGTTCAGCTCACAATTTGGGCTTGTAGCCTGTCATTACCTGAGTGAAGCCGGCAGGAACTTAAGGGAACTAGTCACAGTCACAGTCAGGAGCAGGGAGAGATCAATGCATACACTCCTGCTACTCCCTTTTCAGTCATGAGAAATGGAGTTTGGATCCCAGCACCCAGCACTCAGATTACTTTCCCCACTCTTCCACAGTCCAGGACCTAGCCCTAGGGAATGGTGCTACCCACAGTGCCTCGATTTTCCCACATCGATTGATGCAGTCAAGACTTATAGATATCCCACAGGCAAACCTGCTGTAAACAGCCCACCATTAAAGCTCTCTTCCCATGTGATTGTAACGTGTGTCTAGTTGACAATTTAAACCAATTAACCAACATGCCCACACACACCAAAACACATACACGCATGTGCACACAATCATATGCATGCACATGCACACACATGAGCAAGAGCACACACACTCACACACATGCTGCTCACTCATTCACACACACATTTGTGCACCCACACAGTCGTGTGCGCGCGCACACACACACACACACACACACACACACACACACACACACATATATATATATATATATATATATATATATATATACATACACATACCACATCACACACACACACACACACACACACACACACACTGGAGAATCTGGAGGAGGGCTGAGGTAACTGCCTGCCTGGCTCTTTCCAAGCTTCATGCTGCCTCTCTAGTGGGCAAGGGCTCTCAGGGGACACCCCCCAGTCCTGTGGGGGACAACACTGAGAGCTGAGTGAAATCACCAATTCACACATTTTTAATTTCTAAAATATTTATTTTTAAACTTCTGAGATTATAAAATGTGAGGACATTTAATTCTCCAGGTGCTTATTCCCTTGAAACTTAAAGTACCACAAGAAAATTGTTTACCTCAGATTATAGAAACATTGATAAGAGAATAATTATAAAAAATACCCTTGCTCTTAAATTGTCAGGGGGGAATAGGCTGTTCTGTGTATTTGGTTCATTTCCATGAGAACTTCCTGCCTGGGAAAAAACATGTCATGCTGTGTCATAGGTGTCAAAGGTCAACTTGGCACATTGGTCTACTAGCCAGGACTCCTGCTGATCCACAAGCAGGTGGTAAAAGGCTTGTGGGAAACCTAGGACGCCCAGCAATTTTAATGCTAAGTGGCTTTGCATTGGAGAAATGCCCCAGGGTCATGTCTAACACAGCCACTTGCTAATGACTGATGGGAGATCAATAGGCACAGAGTCGGGAAGCTGCTTTGTCACCAGGATGCTCATATGCCATCAAGCCTGGACATGAACACCCAGCCCACTGCTTCCTTCCATCCTGGCATAGAGGCTCTGGGCTGGGGTCAGTGGCCAGACATGCCCACAAGGATAGGACGCCCCCCAGAGCCGCTACTCAGTTCCAAATCAGCAGAGTGAGGATGACTTTTCTTTTCATTCTTTCCTCCATTTCAGACAGAAAGTCACACACAGAGCTTAGTAGCTATTTAGTCCTTGAGGTTGAGGGTGAATGACTCTCAGCAGTCCAAGTCTGGTGCTGGAGTCCTAGAGGGTTCCTGGAGAGCTACCGATCTTCAGTCTATGGCAGAATCCCAGACAAGGTTCCAATAGCAGAGAAATGCCTCAAAAATATAGACAAACCTGCCAGAGAGAGTGAGGGCCAGCAGGCAGAAATAAAAGTTCCCTGTTTCTGTAACCGTTTGTGTGGATTGCCACCAAAAGGTGTGGCCCAGATTTTTGGGTGGGTCTTTCTTCTTCAAATCATCTGGTTAAGAAAGTCTCTAACAGGAGTGCCAGGCAGGTTGGTTTTAGTTGGTCCCAGAAGTAGTCAAATTGACAACCAAGATTAGCCACTGCGGGAAGCCAAGGGTTCTGCACTTCCTTCACGGCCCTTCTGCCACCTTGGAACTCACCTAACAATTTAAAATTTAATTTTTTTATTAAAAATTTACATTCAATATATTTTGATTATATTCTTCGCACTCCAACTCCTCCCAGATCCTTTCCATCTCCCCACCCATCCATGTTCATCTCTCTCTCTCTTTCTCTCTCTCTCAAAAAAAAAATCGTCTAAACAAACAGAAAATCAAAGACAAAGCAAAACAAAACAAAAATCACAGAAGTGTGCCACAAACACACCTCCCACCAAAACATGGGGTCTGTTTTGTGTAAATTTTCCACTTCCAAATTTCTTCTAAATAAATCATGTCCTTCCTGCAACATTCAGGGGATTTCATCAAATTGAAAATTCAGAAAGTTTTCCTTAAACTTCTGCCTTCACAGCAACAAAGAAAGACAAGTCACTGAATTTAATCAATCCTAAAGAGAAGCTGTGATACTTTGAATAGGAGTTATTCCTGCAAGTCTTCTAAGTATTACTTTCTGCTGTGGAAAAGGGTCCTCTGGCATAATGTAAGTAGAACACCTTTAAAAGCAACACCTGGACTGCAAAACTACAACCAGACACAAGTAGTAGGATCTGGATAAAAGGGGAGACACTTGAACCTTCAACCTTGGAGTTCCCACATGTGCCAGCAACTGTTCACCTGCTTTTCCCTAGATGTGGGAGGAAGGGCTCTGGAACATTTCAGAACAACATGGGAAGACACTGGCACAGAGTGTGAGAAACTTGATTTCAGAGGTGCAACCACTCTGTGTGCTACTGAGCTTTCTCCTACAATTGGAATAATTTCAGGAGAGAAAGATTTCTTACCAAAGGTTTCAGAGGGACTGTCCATGGTTGTGTGCTGAGCCAGGGCATCTTGGTAGTGGGAGTGTGTGTGAAAGCTACTCAGTTTCCTCCTAGACAGGAAACAGAATGAGAACCAGAGGACAGGCGTTACTGTGACACTCTCAGTGGCTCTCTAACCAGACTCCATCTTCTAAAGTTCCCAGAACTAGCTGGCAACACAGGCAAAGCAGAAGAATGTCACACTGGAACCATAACAGCATTCCACCAATGATGAGCACATTTGATCCTAAGGATTCCACTGAAAAGGTCTTAGAGTTTCCTCTCCAATCCCTGTTTAACAAGGACAACGCTGCCTAGGAGGTGCAGAGGGAAGCACCATGTTCAGCTCTCATTCAGCATTGTGGGTCTTCCAGGCATATAATAACTCTCTCTCTCTCTCTCTCTCTCTCTCTCTCTCTCTCTCTCTCTCTCTGTGTGTGTGTGTGTGTGTGTGTGTGTGTGTATGTATGGGTGTGCAACCAGGACACAAGCCATGCACAAGCACATGTGGTTATAAAAATTAAATATAGGAACCATATTTTGTGAGTACTTTTTTTATTAAAAAAAAAAACAGAGAGTTGCATTGCTTGGAATAAATACTGAAGGAAAGGAAGGGACTCCGTAGAAATCAATCTGCTTTTATACACTCCCAAATTATACTCATAAAGAAGGAGCCTGCAGCAGTGCTGTCAGTCATGATAAGACGATCAGTCTGAGATTTATTATGAGTTTCCTTTCATGTATTCGGTGGAAAGCATCCCACAGGTGTGTTTATATTGCCAGAGATAGATGGAGATTAATTGTGTGCCCAGGCGCTGAAACACATTGACATCTTTTCTGAGATTTAAGTTGTGTTAGGTCTAATGATTTTTTTTTTTTTTTTTGGAAGGACTGTCCAGAATACTCACATGGAGAAGGAATACAATATCCTTGGGGCCTGAAAGAAAAAGCAAGCACACTGTCATTTACCCTTGGGAAACAGAAGTTACCTCTCCCCTTCTTGCTCCCTGTGAGCTCCCCTGGAGGGCAAGAAAGTATCCTGAGATCTCTTCGTGTTCATCTTCCCACCCCACATAACACACCTGTTCCTAAGTTGTGTTCCAGTAAGATCTAAGCCTGTTAACACTGAACACAACTTCCTTTGCCAAGAAAGTTGGGCAGAGGATACTTTCCTCTTTGCTCTCACTGTAGCAGGGTCCGTAGCCAGAAGAGGAGGCCATACTTAACGTGTGTTTAAACATGACAGACTTGGGCAACAGGGTTAGTTTACATCCTACAAGACACAGGTAACTCTCACAAATGTTTTGTTTTGTTTCTTTCCAAAGAGATTGGATTCAGGGAGATCCAGTTGTGATTTGGGAGAATTTAGGTAACACTATTAGCAAGTATGGTGACTGCTTTTCTCACCACTATCCAAAACAGCTGCCAAGAAGCAGCCAAAGGGAAGGGGTGGGGTTGGCTCACAGTCTGAGGGTAAGGTCCATCATGGTGTGGAAGGCGTGGTAGTAGAGGGGGGTGCTCACCTCTGGAAGACCAGAAAACTGAGAACATGTCCTGCTGGCTTTCCCCCTTCCCTTCCCTCCCCTTCCCTTCCCTGCCCTCCCCTGCCCTGTCCTGCCCTTCTCCCCCCTTCCCTCTCCTTTCCTCGTGTGTGTGTGTGTGTGTGTGTGTGTGTGTGTGTGTGTGTGTGTGTCTGTGTGTGTGTGTGTCTGTGTGTGTGTGTGTGTGTGTGTGTGTGTGTGAAGAGTGAAGACCTGAGACTGTGGAGATGGTGTTGCCCATATTCAATGTACTTCCCTCCTCAGCTAAACCTAGTGAATGGTTCTCACAGACACACTAAAAGGCCTGTCTCCTGGGTGACTGGACCTAATCAAGTTGATGATTGAGATGTACCCTCACAAGAAGGAAGCAGACAAATAGGAATGTTGTGTATTGGGGGGAGGGTCTTTTGGACCCCCAACTTCATGTCAATCCACTCAGGGTCAACAGACAGACTTCAAACTTTTTGTTTGTGTTCTGTGAGATTGCCTAGCCCTGGTTGGGGGTGGTATCAGTCAACATGAGGGAAGTCTCTTCTCAGGGGCCAGATACTGAGTCCTCAAGAGGACTTGTCTCCTTCCAGAGATGGGAGCAGCAAGGAGCCCTGTGATCTTCCGTGCATGTAGCGTGGCCCTGTGCCTTCATCAGGTGGCCCTGAACCACTTGGCACCCAGCAGTCCTGGATGCATTGCCGACTGCTGCGTCCAGAGACCTCATGGTCTCTGCAAAGACAACACACAGCAGGACCTTCAACACTTGGCATCCACTCCTTACAAAATAGAGGCTGTACAAATAGAAAGGGGTCCACGGGCTGTTTTCCTGCTTCTGTAGTGAACTCAGCCAATCAAATGAGGAATGCTCGTGTGAGTTAGGAGAGGAGAACCAGAAAGACAGCAGTCATTTTGGTACCATGAGGTGTCAACACAGAAGGGAATCCAACTATGCTAAGGATGAGCGTCAAGACAGCAAAGCTGCTGTCCGTTCCTCACTTGGGCCACCAGTAAAGACCTCTGTCAGCTGCATCAGATACATGCTAACGATGCGGTTTTATTTATAAACTGAAAGTGCTGCTTATTTAAAAAAAGAAAAAGATGGCTGTGTTTCCTCAAAAAGTAATTATATAAGTGATTCCCTTCCCCCTAAAAGTAATGCCGTAAGTCACAGCCACATACTTTAAAAATTAAAAGCAGAGGGTTGGGGGGTGGCTTTGTGGGTAGAACTGCTTATCATGCAAGCTTGAGAGCCTCAGTTAAGCTCCTCAGCACCCATGTTCAAGCCTGGGGTGGCCGTGAATGACTGCAACTGCAGTACTGGGGGAGCTGAGGGACAGAGTAGAGGGGCACCAGGGCAGCTGGCCAGCTAACTTAGTCAAAAAGTGGTGAGGTCCAGGTTCAGTGAGAGACCTTATCTTGAGGTAAAGAGAATAATGAAAGTGACAGAGAAGGACACCAGCCATCCTCTCCTGTCCTCTGCGTATACCCACACACAACAAGAACCGCACATACGAACCTCACAAGCAAGTCAGAAGCAGCAATCTGTAAGCTATGTGGAGCCTCATCCCCAGCAAATGAATACAATGCTTTGAGGACCATCTTTCTCTTCCTGAGCTGGTAGAACTGCTGAACAGAAGGAAGATGGAAGGATACTACCCCAGCTCCACAAAATCATTTTCTAACAGTTAGAATCACAGCTGGAAGAGCTAAAATTTTATCTAACTGTGGGTAAGATAAATAAGATAACTTATTTATTTTGCTATTGTTATTTTAAAAACACAAGATATAGTGCATGTCTAATTCGTCCCTTTAGAAGTGATTTTTAAAATACATACTTAGTGTTTGCTTCTTAACTCTATGGCAGCCAAGGGCTCAACAGGCAGAATACCCTGAACTTGCAGGTACCTGAACTGCCCTATCATAAACCCTCAGTTTTCAAAAAGATTCAAACATGGATCTCACGATGTTGTGTTGCTGTTAACAGTGATAGTCTGTCAACATACATGTATGACAAATTGTTGTTTTATCTCACATTTTAAGATTTCTTTTTTGTACATGTTTTAGGCTAGCACTTGATTTACTATTGGCTTTTATGGCAAGTAGACACTCAGCATGCTATCTAGAAGGAGGGGCCCATATTGCACACTTGGGAATTTGTGACGTGCTCGTTACTGAGATGCATGATCCACGTTTTTGCAATTGGTGCTGCTTCTCCCTACTCTCTGCACCCCACCTGCCTTTGCCAGAAAAGGTTGAAAGCCATGGAAACCCCATCTTCTCTTAGCTTGTCACCCTGGCATTGTCTTTCCCTCATCATTTTCATTAACTTATTTATTTTGCTAATGTTATTTTAAAAACATTTGACATCATCTTCAAGTGAGAAACAAAGTTGAAACTGTAGCAGGTGATTGACCAATTGACCAATTTATATTATGTTATCGTTTGTATCATGTTATCGCTCTGTTGTTTCTATGCCATCACTGTTGTGTGTACCAAGATCCAAGACCTGATTTCAGATGCCGAATAGAAAGGTCCCATCACTCCCCAGATAAAAAATGAACTCACCTGGAGGATTGTACAGAGAAACATGTACTTCCACCAAAGCCAGGTTCTGAGATTCAAAAATGCCTTCAGCTGTCCAGAGCCACAAGAGCTATAATGGAGTAGGCACCACAGAAATGCCCGCAGGAAGAGTAGAAAGTCCTCACAGGCACATCCAAGTCTTCTTTCTTAGTCATCCTGAGATTTCATGTTTGATTTAGGAGGTGTAGACAAACAAGAAACCTCTCTGGGTTTGAAGGAGGTCTAGATGCTGAGACACACAAAGACGGAGAAGGCCTTCCAACTCTGAGCCTGTGGGTAGATGGTAGTTGCTAGGGCTAACCTGGGTACTCCATAATAGAACAGTGGGAAGGTCCTCGATTTTCAGGAGGCCACCCATCTGTAGAATGATTGCTGTGGAGGCATGTCCTGATGCCTCCCTAGATACTGACACCTACTCAGGCAGCTTCCAAACCTATTTGCTTCTCTTATCTCTCCAGTGGTAGAGGTCATAGAACATGTTTGCTTCCCTTATCTACTCCAGTGTAGAGGTCATGGGAGTTTTAATTCTTCAATGATCCTTCTGCTAGCACTCAGGCCCACTATGTTAGAGAGAAGAGAGAAAAATTGAGGAACATCCTCTTGTTCATTACTTTCTTCCACAGGAGACATTTGCATCTCAAATGACAGTGGTAGCTGGGATGGTTCAGCAAACTGTGAGTCAGATGAGGTCAAAGGTCCTCCAAACTTTGTGTTGGCTAAATTCCCACATAAAACAGGACAAGTCTCAGGTGTTATGGGAATCTCTCAGTGCTGGTCTCTTTGAAAGAAAGAATTCAGTTTAGTGACATAGACAGTTCAAAGAGTTTGTTTAGAAAGCAAAACACTCTGAAGAGAGATTGAAGTGGTCTATCCTAAGCAGGGAGTTACCCAGTAGTTTCTGCCTTGTGGATTTACATGTATTATGAATATTCATGAGGCTAGTGGTATATTCATGCAGCAAGGTGACCCATTTTTCTTTCACAAAATGTGGTAGACCAGATCTCCCTTTAGGGTATTTCTTCCCATAATCCTCCAGAAAAGCCAATAAAGTGAGGTAGCCAAACAACAATGTAAATGAGAATATAATAAAGATAAAATGTCTTGAAGATACAGATACTCATCAGTTGGCCTATGGGAAGATGTGCCTCAGCTTCTGGTATTGTGGAAGCAACCAAACTATACAGTTAACTACAAGGGTCATTGTGACCCCAGGAGATAGCTACAGTTTGGGTTTTCTCATAGATGGCCCCTGCTCGTGTTCTCATGGTTGCCATCACAACTAAGTCAGTTAATACATTTTATTATTTTTTTTAATTGAGGTTTTACACTGAGGGCTGGGGCTGGACTCCACTATCATGACACCTGGACAGGTCCCTGCACAGGCAGGAATAGGAGCAGTGTCTGACAGGACCCCTTAACACATCTGTCTTCTGCCTGACAGTAGAAATAAGTAGAAAGATGTGCAGCTGAGGAATTGAGCCACTTGTTTCCAAACTCCAGAAGTTCCTTAGACACACTGTTTGCCAAAGGGCATCCATCGGTTTGAAGGAAAAAAATGTGAAATGATACATGCCATTCCTGGCTTTATTGGTGCAAGATAAGAAAGTGTCAATAGAAGGAGGGACCCAGTGACCTTGCAAGTCCAAGAAGTTGACCTCTAGCAACTTGCTCTGTGAAGTCTCCATCCAGCAGGTTCTACTTGTGTCAAATAAGGTGATAGGACTGATCTTATAACAAAGATTCTCTCTCACAACTCTGGTGGCTGGTGACTGACTGCCACACCTCGTGTCTTAGATAGACTTCATCAAAGCAAGCAATCAAAAAAAGTCTCATAAAAAGACTCGAAGTGCCCCCAGCATACCAGCCCCATTTTCTGTCAGCTCAATTATTAAAGAGGAGGTAAGTCGTCATCTCTTCCTCAAATTGACCTTTTCACTAGGAAACTGTTTAATTTTTTTAATTGTCTTTATAATTACTGTAATTTTACAAAAGGAGTCGTGATTTCCGGATAAAAGCTCTATGCCGGGTCTAATGTAAAATAACAACTTTAAATATTTACTGTTTTGTCGATGAGCAGTTAAAATCTATTTTGGTTTTGTTTTCCTCCACTGTATCTTAAGCTGTGAAGATAACTTTCTGAGTCCTGTAAGCCCAGTGCAATCCGGGCAGGGCATCTGTCTGAGTCCGTGGGCAGAGCACTTGACCTCTGAGTTTGTCGGGAGAACTGACAGAGCTGACCTACCCACAGGGCTGGTGGGAGATTAGATAATCAATAATTGTTGAGCACTTTGAAGACTTGAGGTGCTGAGGTCCCGCTGAGGAGTGACTAATGCTTCCCTGGAAATTAGAGTTAGCAAATATAATCACTTTTGATCCAAGAACATAGAGAATAATCTAGACTCTTTTCTGTTAGATTCATTTAAATTATAAAGGGAAATGTGCTTTGATCCTATTGTAGGATCCAACAATAGGAACTTTCCATTTTATTTCAGGGAAGATGAACTCATAGAAACCCCTACAAAGAAAGAGAAAGAATATCATCTGAGGGTTTTTTTTTTTTTTCAAGTAATGGCCTTGGGAAGACTCAATTCTAAACTATGTGCCTTCTCTTGGATTGGTCAAACATCACACACGTAGAAAAGTAATCTTTCCACAAAGACAATGTAAAATCACTATTGATTTTACCTTTTGGATAGTCTGAAGTTATCTGAGAAATCATTGCCTGGCCAACTGCACTCCTCTTCTAAATACTTGGCAAAGCTTTCCTTCTTATATGAAAAGAATACTCAAATTTGAAAGCACACAGACACAGGAAGACAAAGACTAATTTATCGACAGCAAGATTCGGAGCCTAATTGTAGCCGACGGCACTCACTGGAGCATTCCCCTAATCAATTCACATCTTACAAAGCACTTTGAGATTTTTTCATTTAATTAAACATTATATTCATCTGAGCCTTTTAGCAATGTGGGTGGGGGAAGTCAGTTTATATAGCCTTGCCTAAAAATAATGAGCTTACAATTTTTTGGAATATTCTCTAAAAGCATATACTAGTTGGTCCTTATGCTAATGACTTTGGAAAACATCTAAATTTCTTCTACAGTTAGTATTTTGTATGATATATGAAATTGTCCTAAAATGGGAGTTCACAAAATCATGTTTGGGGACATGGAGCTCCTGCCTCTAAGTCCTCATTCACTGTCGACATGTCTAATATCAAAAACTGTAATCCTAAGTGATTCTTACTGTGTTGACTGCCAATGCCAGAGAGTTCGCAAACTAGAACACAGGTGGTGTGCTTCAGCAGATCAAGTGGAGAACTTTTATAATTAGAAACATTAATATTCAGGTGTGGATACTAAAGTGAACTGTGGCTATCACAAACATACAAACCTACTGTAATGGAGTGCAGCTTTTCACCTCCCCTGGCCAGCCCTTCGAGGGCTAGAAGAAAAGAAAGCAATGACTCTTGAGTCTGCATGGAGACCAGGTGCCTGGCAGGGAGCGTCTAACACGATCAGAACAATCGCTGGATGAAGTCCGGGTTTTATGAATGAGGCACTCCAGATGTGGAGGGCACACATCTCCACACGGAGCCCCCTTATCCCCATCACACTTCCTGTTCCTCCCCATGCTTCCCTTGTGGGAGTGCCTTTTGTTTTTGTTTTAAATTGTATCACAGTCATTACAGTCAAAGACCAATACATTGGTCTCTCATTCTTTGCCATTTGATTTCTCTAAGTTTAACCTCTGTCTGAGTATGTTAAATGAAATATTATGGAAATAAATAATTCCTACATCTAAGTGATCATTATTATACTATATTCTTACAATGTTTCTATTTTACTAATTATTGTTAGTATCTTACCATGCCTAGTTTATGAATTGAGCTTTACATCACAGATATATATGCATTAAGGAAAGACAGTACACACATGATTTGTACCTCTTACTGATTAAGGAATCCTTGGTGGGTTAGAGGATTTGGGACATGTCCCATACGAATACAGGGAACTGCTAGGGTGTCTCCATCCAGCATGGCATTATTTGATAAGTTTAGCCTGCTGCAGCAAATGTTTTCCTTAACTCCAGCATCTGCTCCTTGTTTGCCAAAAGAGGAACTATCCAGATATTCAGCTACAGTTTGTGACACTGCCTTCACAGACAGGCAGTTTTAGCTTCAACTATATCCATAGCGTCAGAATGTAGAAGATGCCTGATTTTGTCCTTTAGACATATAGCCTAATGGCAGACCAATATTTTAAGTAAGCAATTGCCCGAAGTCCATTTCAATTCACAGCATCCAATATGTCTACTATAAAATAATAAAGTGTTCCTAGAAATATTAGAAGAAACACCATTATTTAATTACCATAAGGCCTTCCGGGACAGAAATAAAACATGATTTAGGTGTATGAGCAGTGGGAATGGGGGCAGAAGGGGATGGAGGCAGATTATACAGATGAAACATGAAATGCTGGTGGGGCAGACAGCAAATTGCAGATGAGCCAGCACCATGATAGATGAAATGTGAAAATAAAGTAAAATCATGAAAAAGGAGAGTAGGTCTTGCCGTGGCACTTTGTAGTATTGAGGCTGAAACAGTAACAGAGTTAGGCAGGAGGACAGACACTCTAGAGACTAAGTAATGTTTTTCAAAACCAGCATGGAGCGAAGTCAAAGCAAACTAGTTCCCACTCTCATAAGATGGCATACTTCTCCTGAATCAGATTTGCCCAGCAACTGGTTTGATTGTGAAGGGCAATGTACCTTAGAGTGGTTTTGTGCCTCGGATGGCTGGCAACAGAACAACAGTCAAAGAGAAAAACAAAACAAAAACAAAACAAAACAACAGCAACAACAATTGTGATAGCACAGGCTACTAGTGATAACCTGGTTAACAATATACTAAGACATCCACTATGCCAAAGTTTGGCGTGTGGCTTAGATGTGTTCTTTGGTCACTTCTCACTGTATACATGAGAGGTAGGTTTTTCCAGCTCATAATATTATGATCTCTGCTATTACCGGGAAAGGGGCTCAAATTAGCCACATAAGACTTCAGACAATCTAGTAGTCCCTAAGTTATTATCTTCTGATTAAAACAAACTAGGTATGGTCAATTTGAAATAATTCAAACAACTTTAATGAGATTAATTAAAAACATATAAAGAATCATAAGTGTTGGATAATAATTTTAAGTGGTAAAACAAGTCAATTAACACATCCACCAGAGGGTGGCGGCTAAGTTCTCCTAAGACCCAGAGTGGCTGAGGATGATCGATTGCTCCCAAAAGTCTCAGCTGGGGTCAGCTGGCGAATGCCTACCCAACCAATTGGCGAGTGCCAGTACGACCCAACAGTTGGGAAGGGTGCAGAGCACAGGGACAGGGCAAAAGAAACTGCCTTGGAAATCTTTTTCCTGCTTATAAGGCCAACCACAGGAAACTGTCCCCTGCCCACTGCATATCGGGAGTTCCTTCAAACTGCCCAAAATTTGTAGTGATTCAGAGACTAGGAGACAGCACCATACTAGCTGGCATGGGATCCGTTTAGCAACTCAAGCACTTGAGATGAGCTCGTTGAGGCTTCCCGGGGCCTGGCAGATAGACACTCAGTTTGAAAGACTGAGCTAATTTCAAGGGACAAAGACTGTGACATCAACCTGACAGCTAGGGAAACACGGCAAACCCTACCCAGGGTCTTTTAGTCGGCAGAAGTGTTGCTGAAAAGCAGGAAGCGTCATGTACAGTTAAATAGACGGAGAGTGGACCTTCTCCCAGTCCACTGGGCATCAATGCAGCAGAAATACCTAAGATGCCAAGCAGTAAGACATGGATGCCTAGGGAGGGAAAGAACATGGGGCTTGCACCTATCAATCTTCCGAATACCTGAAAGCATTGTGTCTGCCTTGTATTCTGCCCAGGAAACAGGGCATTTTCTTCAGAGGGACTGAGCGTGCGTTCCCTGCAAGGTGTAGAGAGGCCAGTTCCCCTCTCAGCTTCCTCTAATCTGGGCCATGGAGTCCGGGCCTTTCCACCATCCTTCTGTTTGAGAACTGAGAACACAAGACAACTCTTGATCCACATGTCAACAGGGACCTTCCCACCTCTGCCCACAAGCAGCTGAGGCCACAGGGACAGTTGGTTTTGTCCATCAACTAAGTTGTGCCCGTTTTTTTGTTTGTTTGTTTTTTGATGCCTTGAATTCTAGAAAACTATTTTATCCTTTTGTATCATCGAGGCAAATAAAACTGGAGGAAAAAAAATGAAGAAGACATAGTGAAATGCAAGCAATGGATTGAAAGTGCTTCGTGAGGATCTGAGGTTTGCTAAAGTGACAACGGGAAGGAAAGGACAGGCAGAGTTGCTTGGTTGGTGACTAAAGGGTTGAGAGAAAACAGAGTTTACCCCTACTGTTGACCAGAAAGAGTTCTGAATAAGTCAAATTAAAATGGAAAACGAAAGGAAAGGAAACACAACTGAGGGAGGGAAATGACTGTACAGTCTCTGAGTCAGAAAAAAATTTCCACATGTAAAATTAATGAATAAAACTTCAAATCAAGTTGTTAATAAACTTTATTTGAACAAAAGTACACAATTTGATATCCACAGTTTCATGGATAAAATTTAAAGTTTACCTTTTCAGTAAAATGACAGGTAAGACATCATTTTTTTCTTCCATCAAATATGTGTATAAATATAGACACATTTGCGTATGTGTGTGTGTGTATTTGAGATTATAAATTACTTATGACACTTCTCCCTTGCCTTGGGAGAGATCTTTAACCAACTGGTGGACAGTAACATATAAAACATTCACAGGACTCATATTTGAACTAAAGTGTTATTACACATACACACTTTAATGGCAGAACCGTGTTGAGTCAAACTAAAATTGAAAAGCCCGAACATTGCAGATGAATAGCACACTCTAACCCTGCGCCTAAGTAACCTGAAAATGGGAATAAAGTTACATAATTCATAGCTTTTGGTCTCAGCATTCCATATTAGAAGTACTCCTCAAAAATATAGTCATGCTTTAAAACATGTGTTTTCAAGGACGTCCATTACAGTTTTTAAGACTGTGACATAGCGGAAGCAACTTCAACACTGAAAACAGAGTGGCTAGCAGCATTCGTGATGATATACCTCAGCTCTCAGAAGTGACAGACTCACCATGGTGCAGGAAATGTTCCAGTGGAGTGCTACGTGGATGGGACACAGCAGAGGGACACGTCCTGTGTGAGATGGAAGTCCAGATCCCTTCACAGGAAGACCAGACAGCAACCCATGACAAACAGTTCCTCAAGCATAGGGACAGCCACGGAACCATCTCTTCTTTAAACACAGCATCTCTGAGCTTTCTGTGACAAAGCTGGGTAGTTTTGAGCACTATAAGAGAAAATAAAGAGCTTAATAAGATCACCGCGCTTCTTATCGGCATGGCTGCAACAGATTGAAACGTTCAAACCCTGTAGGGAAAATAACCTGAAATCATTCAAGGTCACAGCTATTCCCTTCAGGACCGTGTCTCTGCCCTGTGAAGCAATAATTTCACTAAGAATATCCAAAAAATAATTTCTCTACCTAAAATTACAAAGAAAACTGGGAAAAAGAAACTGCTACATTTGATTGTGCACAAATAAAATGCTCATTTTTTTAAAGGCATAGATATCATTGAAAGCTAGAGTGAGTGTCACCATCTTAGACAAATAGTGTATGGAGAAACAGTGTATGGAGAAACAGTATATGGGAAAAATAGTGTATGGAAAAGCAGTGTATGGAGAAATTGTGTCTGGAGAAACTGGGTATGGGAAAACAGTAGATGGGGAAATAGCGTATAGGGGGCTAGTGTATGGAACACAGTGTAAGGAAAAACACTTTTAGAAAAGCAAGCGACATTTTATAATAATAGAAAGACATGTACCAACAAATGTTTCTATTCTATAAGGATATATTAGAATGTACTGTTATGAAAAAATGTGTGTATGACTTTTTGGACACATTCATCATAACAGAATCTTAAAAACATCTCAGTGTATGTCAGTTACACAGCTGTGGCCATTCACCCATGAAGTGACTTAGAGAAGAAAATCGAAAGTCTTAAGAAAAAATGGAAGAAAGGCTCAAAGAAAATGTCAGCATATCTCAGTTGTTTCCTATTATGGAAGCTTTTTACTTATATCTGCATTTTGGTGCATTTTTCACTGTTTCTTGAGGCATACTTCCATAAATAAAAATCTGCTCATCTTGATCAATGCATGCTATTTGTTATGCACAGAAGTGTTACGTCGAACCCCATTATTACATGTATCAAACACAAATTAATAAATGTTTAAATTGTTTTTTTTTTAACTTAGGGGATACTGGTCGGTACGAGAAATATTAAATAATTTTAACACATTTAAAATTCTAATACAGTTAGTGATAGAAGGTGCCAGTGGTCTATTGCAGTTAGTGACAGAAGGTGCCAGTGGTCTATTGCAGTTAGTGACAGAAGGTGCCAGTGGTCTATTGCAGTTAGTGATAGAAGGCACCAGTGGTCTTTCTGAGCACTCACATTTACTTCTTACATAAAGAATTTTTTATTATGAATATATTGGTCTAATTATTAATTAATGGACATGATTCCAATGCAGCAATTAATATATAGTTTTAACGGCAACACACAAGGGATTGAGAAACGCTTCAGGAGTAAATTGTGTTTGCAGTTCTTTCAGAGGATGTAAGTTTGTTTCCCAGCACCTGTGTTGGACAACTCACAACCAACCACATGTTACTCTCAGCCTATGAGGTGCCCATGTCTCTGGCCACCATGGGTACCTACACACACACACACACACACACACACACACACACACACACACACACACTATAACAAAACAGCAGCACACACTCTCCTCACACTATCTACAATGGGAGGGGAGGCATATCTCAAAAAGCTTGCAAAGTCCCCTGTAACAAGTAAGGAATTTGAGTGACTCTTGTATGTCCATGTCCTAGCTTGTTAGGGGCATTCCTCTGAAAAGAACATTTGAATGAAATATCTGCTGGTGACACCAATTCACTAAAGGACACTCCTAAATGTCAGTCCTTACTAAGGAAGGAAGATGCTCACCTTTCAGCTCCAAAGCAGGAAGATGTGCAGAGAACAGTGATGAAGACCATCCATACCCTCAAAAGGAAAGCCTGTGACAGAGTGCCTGGAAGGCCAGTTGGTATCTGCATGGTCCGGAAATCTCAATGCTGAGTTATCTGCATTCTTGAAAATATTCACAAGATGAATGAGAAACTACAGCCCCAACTATCGTCGCAAACATTGACTGGTTTTTATCAGGTCATGATTCTGGATTCAATGCTGAAATCATTGACTATCCATGAATACCAATGAGAAGACACAGTCACTTAAAAAGGCATTATTTAACACTTACCTGGCAGCTGAGATGCCATGATCTAGAAGGTGGTTTTCCCAAAGTGAAGCTTATCAATTGTTTTCCAGGTATGCCAAGCCCCACAACTTCACCAAACACAGAACATCTCACTGCATAATTTGTGACCCTGGGAACTTGTGTTCATGCTTTTACCTCTTACAAATACTTTCAAAAGGAAAAATGCATCATCTAAGTCTTCAAATAGCATGCCATTTGTACTGACAGCAATCATGGAGTCTGACACTTTGTAACCGTAGCTATGTCGTCCACCGGTCCTTCTCCTGCCACATCTGTACAATGGGTAAAATGAGAAGATTGAAACATGTGCAGTTTGAAACTGAAAAATAGTAACCCAGGATGACAGTCTTTTGTAGTTTTGTAAACCATGAAACCATGGGAAGAGAGAGGAGGAGGGAGGGAGGGAGGGAGGGAGAAGAGAGAGAGGCAGAGAGAGAGAGAGGCAGAGAGAGAGAGGCAGAGAGAGAGAGAGAGAGAGAGAGAGAGAGAGAGAGAGAGAGAGAGAGAGCGCAATATGTTGCTGTTGCTGATCAATCTGTCAAGCCGTTACCTGCTTGGGATTGTGCATTGGAAAGCTCCATTGTTCCAACCATCTTGATTCATTTCACAATGGAATGGGAATATGGATGCATCTTTCAGAGCTGCCCAACACAAATGAGATTCCCCTTTATGATCTTGCCACCCATAGAGGCAGCTTTCCCTGCAAGACCAGCATTAATCTCCAGCTCTGTAGAGGGGTGGACACTGCTGCTACAAGGTGTTGTATAAGGTGTACCTTCTTATGATTCTGCAGCCACCTCTGTCCTGACCTAGAGAATCTCACCTGAAGTTAGAAGGACGCTAATTGCTTTTTTATTTAGAGCAGCGAGAAAAATAAGGTGCCACCAAACACCATTGGTGGGGAAGTACCTAGGAGAATGACTCAAGAAGAATGGTTTGAGCATCTGTAGATTGCAAATGAACTTGTGTATAACTCACATTAAAATACCTGGGAGTTTGTGAAAGGAGAGGAGAAGTCATTTAGTCTGCTGACGGTAGTGAGCAGTCATAATTACAGCTGCCTTCTGCCTCATCTTAAAATACAAAACCTTTGAGTTTTCTTTTCAGTGACTCACCCTGTGGCTTCTTCACAATTTACACCAAAATTCACAGCACAAAGCCCCCAACTGGGCCTTGAAACCAAGAGGAGGGGGCTGTGTATCTGATTAGCAATTAAAATAAAATGGGGAATGATGTACTATTTTCTTCCCTTATACCCCCCCCTCCATTTCCCTTCTCGTCCTTCTCCCCTGCTTCCTTGCATTCTTCATCTTGAATTCAATAAATATTTACTCACTATTTACATGTTATGCTTAAGGGAATACAAATATGAAACAGAACTGCCGTATTTCTGAATAGAACACAAAACCGTAAGAAAGGAGACACAGTGGATTTATTATGTGTCTTTCAGGGGCTTTCAGAAACCCTTTCTGTGGTGCACATCAGGGAGGATATATACGAGTACAGGGAATAGTGGAATCTGATTCTCTCCCTAAACTGGTAAGAAAAGCAACTGAATTCAGGGCCAGTGTATATTTAAATCCATCAATTCGAAAAACATGTGTTCCCTGGATAATAGGAAATAACATTAAAGAATGGGTTGAGGGGTTGGTGCACAGTCTATGGGGTTTAGAAGAGCATACTACATCCTGTAAATGCTGGTGTGCTCATGGTTCTGAGAAAGCAAGTAGGTTTTCAGGACTGGGGTCTGGACAGGAGATCTCTTCTCCTAAGTGGAAAGCTTCATAGAAGTAGATCCCATTCAAGGCACTCTGGAAGCTGTTAGAGTGACAGAGAGCTGGTTCTCACCTTCAAGAGGTATGCAGTCAATGGGTAGAGATGAAGAAGGGTGGGGGATGCATTCTTCTCCTACAAAAAGATGACAAGCCAATGAGATGGCTGAAGCTACATACGCAAAGAGGGATGGTGGGCTATTGCTCCTGCCACAGCACTAAGATTGCCTTGGTGGTAAAAATGGGATATGGAGAGATAAAGTAGGTTTAAAAAGTATAGAAGAGAACCCATGTAAGCCCTAGGATCTGAGCTCAGTACTCAGCATACATGTAAACAGCCAGGCACGGTAGTACATGCTTTGCAGCCCCCGTGCTGGGGAGGTAGCCAAAGGATCCTTGAAGCTTGATGGCCAACCAGCTCAACTGAATGAGTTTGAAGTTTCCATTAGAAAACGTGTTTAAGAAAATAAGTTGAATGTTTCCTGAGGAACAATACCAGAAGTTGCCAACTTTGGGTCTCCACCCTCCCCTCCCCCATATTCATGTACACACACATATACAAGCATGTACACACACACATGCCTGTGCGCGCACACACACATATGCAAACAAATTAGTTTTCTTTTTTTAAGGAGAAATAATGGTGGAGAAAGCAAGGCAAAAGTGGACATTGGGAACATTATAATTCAAACCAAGAGGTGACAAAATGTGAAGCCCTTCCCATGTTCCTATTAAGTCCACGTGGGTAGAGGAATGGGAACTGTGTTTGGGAGAAGACCCTTGAGTCTTAGGTTGGCAATTGGAAGGTGGAGAGTAACTTGGCTGAAAGACCAAGTCCAGCTTTTCCAGCCACCACTGACCCTTTCTGCCTGCTGCTGGCAACAAAGATTGTTCTTGGGTCTGGAGGGTACAAATGCCATTGCTCTGAGACATGGGACATGCTACTTCACCAGTGTTCCTGCTCAGATGTGACTTAGTAAAGTCACACTAGGAAGTATATTACTGTGCTCTGTATCCATTCTGCCACCTAGAAAAGGCCACCTCTAACCAAAAGCTGTCAGCTCCCCGACCTCTTAACCAGTTTTCTAACACTGCTGCCATGGCATCATTTCATGGAACATCTAGAGACACAGCAAGGTTTGGCCAGTCCTTGAGAATGGGGTCCTGGTGCTGGTGTGCTAGAATGCTTTTCTGGTACATGCAAAGCCTTGGTCTTCATCCCCAGTGCTGCACTAATTGGGCATGATGGCACATGTCTATAATCAAGAGGTAGAGGCAGGAGGTTCAGGAGTTCAAGGTTATCCTTGGCTACACAGTGAGTTCAAAGCCATCCCAGAGTAACTGAGACCTTGCCTCAAAAGTAAATCAACAGTTTAAAGAAAGGCAACATGGCCGGGCATTGGTGGCGCACGCCTTTTAGTCCCAGCACTCCGGAGGCAGAGCCAGCCTGGTCTCCAGAGCGAGTGCCAGGATAGGCTCCAAAGCTACACAGAGAAACCCTGTCTCACAAAAACAAAAAACAAACAAACAAAAACAAAAGAAGAAGAAAGCCAACATGGAAAATGGGGCACTGGGGGATGTTTCTGGCCTCTGACTCTCACTGTGGCCATGCCTCTGTCACAGCCACTAGCCACATTTTCTGTGTCTTTTAGAAATGGGCTTCTTGTATGTTCGTTTACTGATAAACAGCAAAGAAGTTGGCACTGTTTCCTCTTACCTGGAGTTTAATGAGAACTGAAGCAGAGGCAAGAAACCCTAAAATTTCAGTTACAGGAAATCTCCAGCCACATGTCCAGACGCTGAGGCTGTCCAGAGAAAGAACACAGTGATACCCACAGTTTTATTTTGTTCTGCACCCCTGCCTGCCTTGGTCACTAAGGACTAGTGGAGAAAGAATGGAAGGAATATTCATGTTTGATATGAAAAAGTCATGGGCTGTGATGGAAAGAGAGCATTGTATCATACATTTCTACAGCAACTAAACGTGTAACATAACAGTTATGTTCGCAGAGTTATGTGCAAGAGTTTTCTTGTTAGCAGATATACAAGCAGGTGAGAAGATGGGACAGATAAATAAAACATTCTTACATTTCAGCTTTGAGTTGCTATTTGTCTGGACTTTTAACCCCCCCCCCCACCATTATATACTGAACTCCTTTGGTGAGAAGGAATCCTCTTTTGTCTCTTTGATGGAATAAAGGCAATGCTCCAATGTTTTCTCCACACTTTTCTGTTGGGATATCACTTGGGAGAAGCATAGTGTTTGTCCACCAGGTACAACATAGGCAATATAGGAAAACTACCTCGGGCAAGTATTTTCCAAGAATGAAAAATAAAACCAAATTTAAAAAAATAGTCAATGAGTTTGGCTACAGAGCCACTGTGGCTTTGAAGGCACAGAACAGGAGATGGCTGGAACTTTACTCTTGTTTAAAACCCCACTTTATGAAAGAAACATGGACTAAATTTACCTTCTCAAATTGGAATGTTTTTATTCAAACTGAACTTAGAATTTTTTAAAACTTTTTAAAAGCTTTTTGGTCTGTATATTTAAAATACTCCTCAAATTCAGTGGCTCGGGAGACTTACCTCCAGCCGGTCCTCTTCTTTCTTTTTCTTTCTCTCTTTTTTCTCTCATTTCAAGAAATGTGGAAAACATTAACGAAAATTGTGTTGGTCTGTACAATTTTATTCTGCTAAAGACAGGTTTTATGATACATTTAGCCTTTTAAATGCCACTAATAGTCTCTAGGGACACATGGTTTTTCCTCTAGTGCAACAATTAAGTCCATTTCAATGCTATTTGGATAAGTTGAAACAATTCAGTCACTGTGTGCCTGCACTCAGGTACCCACTGCAAGCCCAGAGGGGACACCCAGCCTTACCTGAATAATAAAGTTTTACCAGCTTCAGACATGTACCGAAGGGTTTGCCTGTTCCGCATTCCACTTGCCTATTTTCCCTCCACTTCTTACAGGAGGGAATAATGAGACCTTCCACACTGTGCGCTGGTCAGAAGAGTGACTCGGTAATGAGTGTGATTAATCACAATTGCTTTCTTTCTCCTCCCTGTCTGGAGTTTGAAATGTGTTTCCCACTAGAACCCAGCAAGAATTCTTTGATTTATTTATTTTATTTCTTCAATCAAATTTGGAATAAAGATGTGTGTGTTGGGGAGGGGTGCTACACACATGTGCATTCTGCTTTTTGGGTGGGAGTGTACGTTGGTAGTTGCAAATCTGTTCATAAAGCATATTTGCATGTTGCTCAATTATGAAGCTCAATTATAACCAAATTATCTCTGACTGAGGAATGGGGATGTGTCAGAGGAAGTAATTTAGTGGATTCCAGATCTGCACATGTAGCTCAGACTTTCAACTTAAAGTTAAGTCACTTGGAAAGAAGTAGAAGTCCAGGAAAGTGGCTGTTTCAGCATCAAATCCCCAAGAAACAACTATTCCCCTCTCGGACATGTGATCTGCTGAGTTGGCTCATTAGAATAATTGCTGGCAAAAAAATTCTTTCTTTTTTTTTTAAATGCAGGCATATGTTCTTTTGTTGTTCTATGGTACAAGAAAAAGAGATTCTTAACCAAGCTGGGACGAAATGGTCCCAGGACTTTGAAGTCAGGGGGCATTCCCTGTGCCTTCCCAGCCTCTTCCACTGATCTTGGAATGCAGAAGAGACTCCAAAAGAAACAAGTCAACAGGAAGAGCAAGCTGACCACACACAGGACCATCTGTAGAAACCTGGTTTTAATTGCTAATCAAGTTGTGATCTGGGTAAATGTATTTCCACAGGTGTAACTTTCCCTCTTAAATCCATTCAGATGCTAGTGCTAAACAATGGCAAAGCAGCTTGTCATTGGTTCAGGGTGAGTACGGAGCACGGGTTGCCTTCAATGTTCCTTCTGAGAGAACCTGGGTGCTAAGGAAACATCCCCGTAGCCCATGGCAGGCCATACTCTAAGAACCAGAGTCCCCCATCAAGGAAATAAGCATGTGTTAGCATCGGGCATGGCTCAGATAATCTTCCTTTGTGTGGTTAAGTAGAGCCACTGTGGTTTTTATGTCCTTTCTCCATGACTGTGAGCATCCTTCAGCAACGAAGCCAAGAGCTGCCCAACCTTCCATGTTCTAAGGATTGATGTGTGAAAGTTTGTGTGCTTTGTAATGAGTAAGCAGAAAGTAAAGATTTAAAGGATCCAGAGTGGAAGCCTGGAAAAGAAAACAATAAACTTTCATCCATTCCTTTCCATGTTTTGTTTTTTTTTTAATGGGAGAGAATAATAAGGTTTGAGGTTAAAAACTGAGACTGTTTTATGTCTTTGTGCCAGGAATGAAGACATGGATGTAGCTAGTTTTGGAGAAACATCATTTTCTTCTACAAAATTCCAAGTTCAAAACCATAGTGCAGGATTTTACTATTTTAGAGAGAGGAGTTGTAAAGACAGATGGAAATGCCTGAAAGAATTCTACAGTATGAGTAAAAAAGGCAATAGATTTTTTTAATGCAATACATTTGAAACTGATTAATTTTTGTGAATGCTTTCAAATTGTCCATGAGAACGTGATTTCTTTGGTAAATGTGAAGGTGAGAGTTGTAACAGAACTTCCATCTGGGGAGGATGAGGGTACATTTTCTCCTTCTTTCTCCATGTAATTGGATGAAGAGGAAGTTAGTTCAGTGCCCAGACTAATACATTATAAGAGAAGATGGAGATCAATACAATTTTCAAACTAAATAAGCTCTGCTCCTGGTTTTATTTCTCTTGCCATTTACAAAGCAAAGTGAATCCAGTGTTTCTGTGCATGTCTGTCTGTAACACACAAAGCCAGACAGAGTTGCTAACATGAGGACAGTGGCTGTTTACATTTCTCCTGGGTGTTGGGATGCAAAAATAGCATTTCATATTTATGAATTTTGCATCCTAAACAGGAGTCTTGCCCCAGATGAGTTAGAATTACTAGTGTTATCAAAATTTACCAAATATCTGAATATATGTGATAGGCTAAGAACCATGTAAAATGGGAATTAAAACTAAATAAAACATAGTATTTGTAATGGAGGAAGCCACAGGGTTTGGCTAAGACTGAATTCAATTTATATGTGATTTCTGACAGAAGGAAATGTTGGCCCGAATTCAAAACATTTCTAATCCGGGGGAGGGAGGGGAACCAAGGTTTTACCACTCATAAATTTATTTTATTATTTAATAGAATTCAGATTCCAAGTTTAGCCTTGAATCAGAGTTAAAACAAAATCAAAATATGGAGGGATGCTGGTGAGCAGAAACCCTTCACACGGTAGAAATGACTGTATAGTCAAGAATAATCTTGCTATTTTTTCCCCTTACATAGTTTGAAGATATTGTTTTCTCATCCTAATGAGGAGAGCACAGAGTGAGGCATCCACACCTCAGGGCTGGCTCTGACTGTCCGTGCCTCTTCCTAGCTCAGTGACATGAGGGAGATTGCTCCCCTGTGGGAAGAGAGAGTATTTTAAATGCTTTGTGTCCTGAGCAGGTTCTCCAATGACCAAAGTATGTGGACTTTGGAAAGCACTTGTTACAATCGAGGCTGTCACTCAGAAGCCGCTGAAAATATCTGACACAGCTGGCGTGCTGTCACTCAGCTTGGGTTTACAGGTAGCAGAAGGCAACAGAACTGAAAAAGATGTGGGAGTGGGCACCCCCTTCCACATCAGTAGATAGTTTGGATTGTACATGGCTGAAGTTTGGCCTTGATTTCATGAACTTCCCAGAACTTGCTGCTTACAGGTGAGGTCATCCTTGGGCATCTATCTCATTTCATATGTGAGCAGTTAAAGAGGCTGATGACTTTCTGTTTTGTATTTCCGATAAATAGCACATGTTGGCTTTGAAGTCTGTCAGAAAGGAGCATGTTGGTTGCACGACTCAACACACATGCCTGCTGGGAGGAGCTGGGGACTTCAGCATCTAGTCTTCCAGAGTCAATATCTAGTATTTCTCTTTGGATAAAACAATCCCCCTGACACTTAGCATTCTCATTTTGAAATGGGTTGTCCATGTGGTTGGTGCAATGGTCCAACAAAATTATGAAGAGCTTGGGGCAGATAAATTATACAAATGGCCATGGCTATAACATAGCTGTTGTTGACATCTTCAGTGACAGTGAGAAAGGTGGCATGGGAAACAATTTATTTTCTGAAGTATAGAGAATGGCTCAGGAAATCGCAGAGACATTGCTCTGAGAGAATTTGGCTAGCTCCGGCAGCTAGAGAGGTGACTAGTGGTTAAGAACATTTGCTCTTTAAGCACAAGGACCTGAGTTTGAGTTCCCAGCACTCACATAAAAAGTCAAGCATGGGTGAGACTACAACCACAGCACCTTCCGGTGGAGGTGGGCAGATACCAAGAGTTCACTGCACACCTAGCCTAGCCTGCGCTGTGCGCTTCCTATCAGTGAAAGAGCCTCTTTGAAAGCAATGAAGTGAAAGGGGCAGAGAAAGAAACCCTGATATCCTGTTTTGGTTTCTGCCTGTATGCATACTCCCACACACTTACATGCATGCACTACATATAGAGACACGCCATACATGAAACACACAACACACAGGCGCGCGTAAACACACACACACACACACACACACACACACACACACACACACACACAAATTAAAAACAAAACACTCAAGGACTGTCAGCATAAAACAGATGCAACACTGCGGAAGTTCAAGGCTGAAAAATATGTATTTCAACACCCTTGCATATCCGGTAATTATAACCAGAAACTCCATCTGGGCAAGCCTTGGCCTTATAAGTATTTTGGAGTTGCTGTGCTGATACAGGACATAAACACAAGAAGTCACACTAGGCTTTCAGTTCTTTGTTAGTAAGGAAAAAAGGAGATTTTATTTTTCCCAAGACCAAAAATAACCAGAACAAAGCAAAACATAATTTTGAAATGTAATGAGAAAGGATGTAAAATATGCCGATATCACCTGTAAATTACGTTTAAGGAATGGCAGCGTCACTTAGTGAGGCACCATTCTGGAAATCAGGCACAAGAGGCAGGCATGGCACAGCCACTGCCAAGCTCCCTGTTTTGCAGAACTGTTTAAAAGTGTAAGTGAGTAGATTCTGTCTGCCACAAAGATGATCAAATCAACCCATTTTCATCAGTGTCTTTCTATCCTTAACAGAAGACTTTCTTCCGCGTATTTTTGTGCTTGAAATGATCCCTAATGTTCCCACACACTCAAAGATAAGGTGCTTGAAGAACTTGAAGTACATCAGATCTAAACCGCCAAAAGAGACTGGGCAGTCCGTAAATCCTTCCCCATCTCCAGCTCTTGCATCCACAATGCACCATCACGTGCATAGTGCTCAACTGAATACATTTGCTGACCAATTATCCAAAAGATGATGAAACACTGGAGAATTTTTTAGCTATCCATTCTCTTCAAATACATCTTTAACAAATTCTTAGACCTTTTCAGTGTGCCTCAACCAGCTTCTCTGCCTTCAATGACTATTGCCTCCCCCAGGCCCCCATCCTCTGTTGAAAGTTCTCACTGTGTTTCTGGGGTTTCTGGACCTGGCTCCTAGAGGTTTAGATACTGCATTGGAGGTTTCTGATTGGCTGAGGCTGGCCTCCCAGCTCCTTGGTTCTCCCCAGACTTGATACCTGAACAGAACTTTCAGTAGAGTAAGAGCCCCTGCCTTGCTCATGCCCAGAAGGAGTCAGTCAGAAGAGGTGTTATTTGAACTGCCTTCACAGATTTCAACCTCCTGTCTTTTCCACGTGCTGTCCATGTTGCTCCTGATGCTGACACTTTGTTCCTCAACCTTTCTTCAGAAATTTGTCTCATTAAACCATCTTTCCCAAATATCTGCCTCTCCTTATTTATAAGGCATTTTGTATATTCTTAGCTTTTCAGTGTCTTCTGCAATGAATGTGATTTCTGAAGCATTGTATTATTTCATCAAATTGCAAACTCTTTGTCAAAAATAATTAATCACCAACTTTGGGAGCCCATTCCACATAGAGGGGGTAGTCTCTCAGCTTGGGGACACACGGGAATGCCTAGGCCTTGCTCCAAATGATGTGACAGACTTTCAAGATACCCCATGGAAGGCCTCACCCTCCCTGGGAAGCAGAAAGGGGATGGGATGGGGGTTAGTGGGGGGCAGGGGAGGAGGGGAGGGGAGGGAGAACTGGGATTGACATGTCAAACAATCTTGCTTCTAATTTAAATAAAAAATTAAAAAATATATTTCAATATATATATATATATATATATATATATATATATATATATATGAACTAACCACCCTACTTTGGGCTCCTGCATTTCACTAGAGTACCTGTTAAATGATTTAAAAAAATAAAAATGAAACATCTAAATGTTTGCTGAATGAATACATTAATACACCCAAGGACGCTGTGTACATGTGGGTGCATTTGTGTGATACACTTTGTTCTGCATAAAACACTAAGATCATGTCCCCTTCAAGGCAAGGTATATCTTTCATGTGAACTCTAGTAATATGTTGGTATCCTTGGAGTCCGATGATACAGTTTGCAATTTCAATTAAATTCATCATGGCTACCAGCTCTGCCCAAAGAGCACTGCTTTATCTGTAAGTGAGCTTAAGGCTGGATGGAGCAGTGTGTTGGGATCTGTGGCCTTAATGGACCTTGAGAAGGGCAACTTTGGGATTGCAATGTGACTTCCATCCATTGTCTATTTCCCCAGGCTTGTGTCAGCCTTTGGACCTGGACCAAGTTCTGAATGCCCCATTCTTCATTTTGGTAGGTGACCTTCCATGTCAAACTCCCACAACAGAAATTACACATAAGATGAAGTGAAGGGAAAGGCAGAATCCTAAGGTTGCATGATTACCCTTTAAAGAACAGGTGGTAATAAGATATGAACATGTTGCCTGTATGAACTGCAATCCAGAGAAAGAGAAAGAAGACCCCATTTCCTTTTCTCCTGGCCCATTCTTTTCCACTGCAATCTTACCCACTGAATCCCTGCCTGCTCATCAGCCCCATTCTCTCAGAACAGAATCCATGGAAAAAGGATTTCAGCATGGCATTCAAGCCTATCTCAAGAAAGGCCATGGCCACGGGAGCAGGGATGCTGGACTTGAGGTTCCCTTACCCACCATACAGTCATTTGTTGTTACTAGTCTCTGGGCTGACACTCGTCTGTCACAGGGTGGATGTAATAATGCGTTGCTCGGTGTGTCCGCAGAATGAAGACTCAGCATGACAATACCAGTCATTGCTTTGTATGAAAACCTGTGCTTATGTGGGGAGTCATGAATATTTAGCTGCAGGTATCTGTCTGTGGTGAGTGTCTATGAGCTGGTGTCTGCCCGACTATGAGGTCCACAGTGAAATGACCCCTCACCAAAGCAAGCAAATAAACAACTATGTAAATTCCAGACTCTGCAGGGTGTTGGTGTTGGCAGTGTGGGGGATGATTAGCTTCACCCATGTGGGACTCTGTGAACCCAGGGTCTGCTTTGGTGGAATTGAGCATGCAGTGGGAAAACACCAGAAATGGAAAGAAGAGTGAAAAACAGTGAAAAGAAATTCAAGCCAGAAGTCACTAGTGTCTGGGACCCTCATTCCACTCAGATGTGACCAAATATAAAAATGAATTGGGAAAGAGTTCCAGAAAGACTCAACTGATAGAACTGGGTACATTAACACCCTTCTGGAAGGCTCCATTTGAGGTGTGGGGACACAGAGTTTTGTGTTTCAGATTTTTCTACCTTTGTGAGCAGCAGATTTTGGTAATGACAAGGACAACAAGATGGTCACCACACGAGTTCTCTCTAGTCACATGTGTGGTGAACACTGCTTTTGTAAGGACGGATGGAAAGGATTGTGCAAACACTTTGTACAGGAAGAAAATAGTGGGTGTCACTGCACCCTGGCAGCCAAAGACTATTGTGGAACCCCAAAGACTGACCTTTACCTGCCACAGTGTAGCATCTTCAGTGCAAGCGCTATGGTTCCACAGCCACAGCTAGTGTCAAACTCCAAACTGTGTGACACTGGGCAGAACTATTTACCTTACAAAGCCTCAGGTGGAAGGTGAAGAATACATAGGCTAGTGAATAAGTCATTCAAACTATTTCTTTTTAAAGTGTGTGTGCGTGCGTGCGTGTGTGTGTGTGTGTGTGTGTGTGTGTGTGTGTGTGTGTGTGTGTGTGTGTGCACATGCACGTGCAGGAGCACAAGCACACACTTGTCAGAGCACATATGTGGAACGTGGTGATCAGAGGACAACTTTGAGAATTGGTTCTCTCCCTCTACCTTGTGGAATTCTGGACTTGAACTCAGATCCTCAGGCTCAATGGACAGCACCTGTACCTGCTGAGTCATCTCCCCAGCCCTGCTCATACATACAACACTAGCAGAACAATTAGGTTGAAGGAAATTGTTCCAGTGTGGGTCTCCAGTGTCTTACCAGGACTGCTGGTTCTGCTTTGGCAACACTTGAACTTTCCCTAAAATTCTTCCTCACCCACTTTTCTTTCCTCTGCAGCCTTTTGTCTACACAGGTCCTGTGCCCATCTCTCTAAACTCTCTCCCAGGGTAACCAGTCTGATGCATTATGGGCCTGTCCTGAAAATAGTGTCCTATGTTTTTTTTTTTTTTCTGGAAAGAAAAAAATGCTTAATAATTCAATCTTCTGCACTTAAGCCTGGGTTCCCTTGGAGTTACCTTCCACGTGAAGCAGGGCTAAAGGGGGGCTCTTCTCCTGTTTCCAGTCTTTGTGGGAATCAACTGGGCCTCCTTGTGTGGGTGATCACTCCCCATGCCACCCATCTATTCCAGGACCCGTGTACCTGCCTCCACTACCGCTCTTCCCCAGGCCGAGAGCCTTGGGTCCAGGCAGAGGATCTCCTTGCCCTTGGTTCATTTTCAGTGTTGCTTTGGCTGTCCAAGCCCACAACCCATTGGTGCAAACTTCAGGATGACTGTGTCCAAACTCCTGCTGGACATTTGATAGGAACTGAGTTAAATATGAACATCAGGGGGGAAAGTGTTATCTTTTCTATGTTGCCTTTTTCAGTTAATAAGCAAAGATTCTTTCTCTCTGTTTACCTAAATCTTTGTTTTATTTTTAGGTTTTTTTATTTTATATTTACATTTTAAATATTTTAAAAAATTCAGTAAAAAGTACTATCCTCATGTTAAAAAGAAATTGATGCCTGAGCATTTAGCTGTTTGGGAGACATTATCCTTAGTAGTGTGGATTATTTTGGTTTCTATATCTCCTTTCTTAGTATATAAAAACTCCCTCTCTATTTTCAGCTATAATGAACAGCACCTGCTCTTCTATCACTGAACACAAAGCCAGTGACAACACTCTGTAGTCTTAAGAGCTAGCTGAGAGCACTGACCTCTAGTCCCAGCATATAGATGATTCTATCATTAGGTCTTTAAGTTTTGTCATGTGTTTGCCTCAGTTGATATGGTCACGTGGCCATCTCTTTATTTTTTTGATCCACAGACTGCACTCATTGGTTTTTTAAAATATTAAACCAACCTGCCAGTCTTGCAATAAATCTCACTTTATGTAGAATGGAATTTTTATTTGTTTTATTATTTTTAATTTCATAGATGAGACAGGGAGGTGTTTAGACATGAATACAGATAGCTACAGAGGCCCAGAAGAGAGCACTGAATCCCTTGGAACTGGAGCTATAGGCAATCTGTTGTGAGCTGCTTGATATGAGCGTTAGGAACTAAACTCAGATTCTCTGGAAAAGAAACAAACCCATCTCTCCATCCTCATGACTGAATTTTTCTTTAAATGTTTTTAATTTTTCTTACATTTATTTTTATATGGTTAGACATCTGCATGCATGCCTGTGTGCCATGTGTATGCAGTGCCCATGGAGACCAGAAGGAGGCAGACATACTGGAGTTTAACTAGAACTGAAGTTACAGATGCAGCTTGAAGCATGGTAGAGGGGAAACTAATTGTACCCACCCTCTGTGTGGGTGCTGGGAATCACGCCTAGGTCATGTGCTCTTAACTGCTCTTAACACATCTCCAGCCAAGTCTGAAAGATTTTGATAACCATTCATTCATTATCTGAAGAGATATGTTCTGGGATCTGTGGCTTGCTTGGTTGTTTTGTTGTTTTTCAGTGACAATGTGTTCTTTTAAAAACAAGAACCATATTTCACTATTTTTTTTCCTATTCCAAATCTCATTGAATTCCACCTTCTTTTATTATTCCCTTTCTTTTATTTTCATGGAATTGATTATTCTTCTCTCCTCTTATAGTCTTCAGGCTATCAAGTTTTTCTTTGCTGAAATGCATACAAATAGTTTCCCCTCTACCATGCTTCAAGCTGCATCCCACAGGTTCTGTAGTTAGGGCATTCTTTCCAGTTTCAATTTGACTACTTTATCTATCACTGTGTCAAAGGCACCTGATATGGGGTAGTATCTTGTTTGCATGTTATTGGGGATCTCCTGTCATCTGTATACTGCTGATTTCTCATTTGATCCTTCTGTAGTCAAAGAACACACCCTGCATACTCTCAATGCTTTATAATTACAGAGATTTGAGTAAGGGTACCCGAGAGGCTTTGTATGTGCTTGTTGGGAGCTAGTAAGGTTGATTAGGTTCTGCTGGAAGGAATTGATGATATTTTCTCTGGTTATTCCAATAATTATTGAGAAAGGTGCTTTGATTTCTCCAAATAGATTTGTAAGTTTGCCTGTTGTGGTAGTTCAATGCAATTAGCCCCCATAAATGCATAAGGAATGGCACTATTAAGATGTGTGGCCCTGTTGGAGGAAGTGTGTCATTGTAGAAGAGGACTTTGAGGTCTCATATATGTTCAAGCCACACCAGTGAGACAGTTCATTTCCTATTACTTGCCCATCAAGACATAAGACTCTCAGCTCCAGCACCATGTCTGCCTGCATGCCTCCATGTCCTACCAAGATGATAATGGACTAAACCTCTGAAACTGTAAGCCAGCCCCCATTAAATGTCTTCCTTTATAGGGCTCCTTGTGGTCATGGTGTCTCTTCACAGCAAAAGAAACCCTAAGACACCTATCTTCCTACTTAGTTCCATTGGCTTTTGAAACTGTTCTTAGACATCCCTTGGGACTGTTTAATATCGCCAATGTCCCTCCTCTATTCTGGTAATTTACTTCCCTCTAAAATACATTTTATTAATTATATAGCCATGATTCACTCCTTTAAATCATTCATACATGGTATATCTCTTATACCTTTTTAGTTTCAACCTACTTATGCCTTGACATTTAAATTGAGATTCATGTAGATGAACTATAGTCGGATTGTTTTCATTCCTTCTGTCAATCTGTCTTTCACTCTTTAAATTGAAATCTTATTCATTACTGTAATACTTTTAAATTGTTTATTAAACTAATTTCAATCACTAATACATTGCTATTAGTTATGTATTGGTACTATTGTTTTTATTATAGTTTATTTGGTGTACTTGGGGTTTCTCTGGTTTCTTTTTCTGCTTTCCTGGGGATTATCAGAATTTCTTTTGACTCGTCTGTAATATTTTGAGTGTATCTTTTTGAATAGCTTTTAAGTTTCTGCCCCAGAAGTGGTGTGTTCAGAACATATCACAGTCTAGGCTGTCAACATTTTTAGTAAGATCGACATGTAGAAACTATCTCCTTTGGGGTCCCTTGACTCTCCCTTATTTGTAGTGGTGTCAAGTGTTCCTCTGTGTTCATGCAGCCCCATGTTAGATAGTTATTATGATTGTGTGCCAGCTGTCACATACATATAAAAACATGAAGAAAAAGAATATCTGATCTGTTCACTTGTGTGCTTGCTCTTTCCGGGTCTTGTTTTAATTCCAGATGTTGAAATTTCTTTTTTTTTTCCTTTTTTAAAAAAATTTAAATTAGAAACAAGCTTGTTTTACATGTCAATCCTTCCCTTCCCTCCTCCCCACCCACCACCCACCTCCTATCCCATCCCCTTTCTGCTCCCCAGAGAGTGTGAGGCCTGCCATGGGGGAATCTTCAAAGTCTGTCATATCATTTGGAGCAGGGCCTAGGCCCTCCCCAGTGTGTCTAGGCTGAGAGAGTATCCCTCTATGTGGAGTAGGCTCCCAAAGTCCATTTGCACACTAGGGATAAATACTGGTTCACTACCAGAGGCCCTATAGATTGCCAAGGCCTCCTAACTGACACCCATATTCAGGGGGTCTGGATCATATGCTGGTTTCCCAGCTATCAGTCTGGCATCCATGAGCTCCCCCTAGTTCAGGTCAGCTGTTTCTGTGTGTTTCTCCAGCCTGGTCTTGAACCATTTGCTCATTACTCCTCCCTCTCTGCAACTGGATTCCAGGAGTTCAGCTCAGTGTTTAGCTGTGGGTGTCTGCTTCTGCTGGATGAAGGCACTAGGATGTCATATAAGGTAGTCATCAATCTCATTATCGGAGGAGGGAATTTAAGGTAGCCTCTCCACTATTGCTTAGATTGTTAGTTGGGGTCAACCTTGTAGATCTCTGGAAATTCCCCTAGTGCCTGATTTCTCTTCAAACCTATAATGGCTCCCTCTATTATGTTATCTCTTTCCTTGCTCTCCTCTGTTCTTCCCCTGACTCAATCTTCCTGCTCCCTCATGTCCTCCTCTCCCCTATTCTCCCCTTCTGTTTCTTCTGACTCCCTGTCCCCTCCCCCCATGTTCCCAATTTGCTCAGGAGATCTTGTCCCTTTCCCCTTCTCCAGCGCACCATGTATGTCTCTCTTAGGGTCCTCCTTGTTTCCTAGCTTCTCTGGCGGTGTGGATTGTAGGCTGGTAATTATTTGCTCTATATGTAAAATCCATATATGAGTGAGTACATACCATGTTTGTCTTTTTGTGACTGGGTTACCTCATTCAGGATGGTTTCCTCTAGTTCCATCCATTTGCCTGTGAATTTCAAGATTCCATTCTTTTTATTCTTCTGAGTAGTACTCCATTGTGTAAATGTACCACATTTTCTCAATCCATTCTTCAGTTGAGGGGCATCTAGGCTGCTTCCAGGTTCTGGCTATTACAAATAATGCTGCTACAAACATAGTTGAACAGATGTCCTTGTTATATGAATGTGCCAGATATTCAAATTTCTTGCATTTCTTGCATTTCTTGCCCGTTCTGTTCACAGAAGTTCCCATGGCCATTCCTGCATAGGTCACTGAGTTTTTAGTTTTCTTTCATCTGAATCTGTGTTAACTTCTCCACCATTTGAAAAAAAAAATTCTTAAATGTTGGATTCTAGTTTGCAGTGATTTCTATTATTATGTCTATTCCCCTCCGTGTGTGTGTGTGTGTGTGTGTGTGTGTGTGTGTGTGTGTGTGTGTGAGAGAGAGAGAGAGAGAGAGAGAGAGAGAGACAGAGACAGAGACAGAGACAGAGACAGAGAGACAGAGACAGAGACAGAGGGGGGAGAAGGGGGAGAGTGTGTGTGTGTGTGTGTGTGTGTGTGTGTGTGTGTGTGTCCATATGTCATTGCACACTCATGGAGGACAGAGAACAACTCATAGGAGCCAATCCTCTCATTCTCTTCTTCTACCATGTGGGTTCCAAGGATTAAGCTCAGGTCACTAGGCTTAGTGGCAAGGGGTATTACAGGCTGAGCCATTCCATAGGTCCCAGTAGTGCTTTTCATCTAGCACTGGGGAAAAAAATGCCTCCTCCAGCTAACCTCTGTGGAGAAGTCCAGATTTGTGTTTACATTCCCTGAGCCTGTGAATTTCAAGGACATTTGGGCTGAAAGGCACCATCCCGCCTTCTGCAACTGTGGTTACAGCCTGGCATGGTGGCAGTCTGTGTGAACATTGGTCTGTTTGTCTTGCTGGAGTGGAGTGTGGGGCATGTCTACAAGTCTCTGCTTTCTCATGTTTTGCACTGAGAGAGCAGACTGCAGGTGGGGGTGTGTTTGTTTTCCTAGGGTCTGAGGAGTGATTCTGAGTGACTCCCTTCTTCATCTCCACTTGTGGCCTGGATAAAGCAAAAATAGGGAACCCAGCTGAAGCAGCCTGCCCTGTTCATGGGCACCAAGGTCTACGACTTCTTTGCCTTGCTTTCAGAGTTTTCCCGTTTGTTTCACAAACGTAATTTCAGAGGGTGCTAGTTGTATTTAACGAGAGAGATAGAAAAAGTACATCTATATGTTAGAAGAAAGAAGATATATGTGTCAATTTTGAAATATGCTTACACAGATCTAAAACATTCTCAAAATTATACCACATTCTCCAGTGCTGAGGCAATAATTTTAAACATGGTTTTAAAAGCTTTAAGAAAGGCAAAGTGTCTGATTAACAAATATCCTAGATTCAGAAGCAATCAAATCACTTCAGGGTCTTTAAAATGAATGATAATGGAAAGTTTTTGCCAGGTTGTCAAAGATAGAGTCAAAGGTAAATTTGTAGACATGGTATTTTAATTTTTAAATAAGGAAAGGTGAAAATAAATTATTTAAGTGTTTAGCACCATAGATTTTCAAAGGGAAACCAGGAAGTCAAAAGAAAGAAAATGAAGATTAATCAGATTGATAAAGAAAGTAAGCAGAGGAAAGTTGTTTTCTTGGGTTCATTCAACAGTTAATCTGTAAAATAACAAAATGTGTAGACAAATTTTTGACAGTTATAATCAAGGTGTTAAGATATCAGGCAATGAAATTCATGACTACAGAAAAAGAGTGTTGAAAGAAGTTCTCACTATAGAAAATATTTTGAATTATTAAAAATAATTTTTAAGTTTTACATTAACAATGAAGTTTTTGTAAGGTGAACTATTTTCTAGCAAAAAATTACTACAGTTGACTGATAAATAATGAGAACATTTTCAAGTAGTATAATTGAAAAGATTACTACAGAAATAATCTCAAAATTTCAAATTCAGCCTTATTTTCTGCTTGTAAGAATGGGATACTCGCATCTTTCACATTGCTCTATAGTATGCTGAAGTAGGCAGGTTTCTAATCTCATGTCTTGGTCATTCACTGCGTGCAGGGTTCTCAGGAGAGTCCAGAGGGGTGCTGCCCACAAGGAGCTGGCCTCCCAGAGGCTGAGAAAGGTAGACACTGATCCCCAAAATACACCATGCCAACCCTGACTGTGTCTCTTTCTTCAGAAGCCTCTTTTCAAATCAAGATGGGAAGACTATTTTTTCTAGCAGTGGCTGAAACCACATTAAATAAGCAGCATGCTCTCTCAACGGAGAAGCCATCCATTTAAAACTAGGTCCTGCTTGAGAAGGTCTCCAGATTCAACAGATTAAAGGATGTTTCTTCTGGTTTAATGCAATGAAAAGGAGCTATAGGTCATAGGTTTTGAAAGAAAAATTATTATAGGTTTGTAATAAATATTGATTTATTGAGATAGCTAATTAATGAATATTTTTCAATAAAACCCATGGTATGAACTAAAAGGTAGTGTTGAGAACTATAAGTGAGTCCAAAAGAGTAACAAATCTTAAGACACTTACAAAAAACCCCTTTTCTCTACAGTTACAAAACCCTAGAAGAAAAAAAGTAACCAGAAAAATATCTGCCACAGCTTCAACCCAAACATGTGCCACCAGGAGGAAAAATTAAAACTTTTGAAGATATTTAAAACCCCGGAATACATAAAATCTTTAAATAAATGAAAATATAAAGCTACATTTTCCTTTGGGAGGAGTGAATAATTTTAAAGATACTATTTATTTTCAAATCAAAACATTAAAACGCTAAATGACCTAGAGACTACTGAATGTGTTATATTAATAAGACTAGTTTTTTTAAAAAAAGCAAGAGTAGAGGTTGCATACAGTTAACTTGGCCAAACATGGGTTAATATTTGTGAAGCTAGCAGGAAACACCACTAGAACAGAGAGACATAAAGAGTCCAGTTCTTTACATATTTTGGCATTCAATAACCCACACATTCATCATCATTGAAGAGATAACTAACCAATTAATTATATAGGGAACACAAATTCTGTCTCTTGTCCACCCAAACAGTATAGAAGGATTATGTATAGGAGGATTAAATATCCCATTAAAAGTTATGAAGCTAGAAGTCATGAGAAGGGTAAGAAGTAAAGGAGATTCCAGGGTAACTGTGGACTTTTAAGTTTAAGCCCAAACACAAAATAAGTGTGCCAACATTTGTTTATGGGATGTTTAAATAGCACTCTAGCAAAAACACAAAGTCAAATCATGAACAAATGTAGAATGTCAATGGCAAACAAAAAGTTTGTGTAACTTCTGACAAATTAATGATCTCTTTAATATATAAAAGGCAGAGGCCCCAGAGAATAAAAATAGATCAAGACAACTAATGATTACCAAACTGCATTCTTCCAAAAATTAAAAAATAAAAAAAAAAACAAAGAAAGAAACAAAGAAACCCTCTGGTATCCAGGATTATCAATTATTATAATACATGTATTTTAATTCAAAATTAATAAATGTGTGTATACATATGTGTATATACATGTCATAGGAGCCTCTGCATAGACACATATATCTACATAATACAAATCTTTTATACTAACTATAACAAACACTAGCAGAATTCACGAAGGGACACATTACTGTAATTGATAAAGGATGTCCAAGAATAATTGGCCTCTGGAGAAGATAACCATATCCAGAGGACTTCGGGATTGTGTGTTGCTTTTTCCTTGTTGATGAAGTCTGTCTCTGGTAGATTTACTTCCGGGGTGACAGCTACCCCCAGCTGCAAATGGCCAGTCACAGGCACTGACAATAAAACATGCAAGGATTGGCCAGGGAGTGAAATCTCAGTCTCTTGAGTGGGTGCTGGGCATGGTGGACCATTTCCTGTGACCCTAGGAGCTCACACGGCCTGGGCTTCCCATCAAACATCTCCTGCCGTGGCCCAAGGCCCTGGTGTCTCTGTTCATCTATCTGTACACTGAATATTTAGTACAATCTCCAGAGGTGAGAAACTTCTCTTTCAGTTATTTCCATCAAATTTGTTACTAAACATGAACCTTGTCAATTTCCATCCTGTAAATATAAACCAAAAAAATAAAATAAATAAAAACAAGAGTTTTTCAATTTTTTAATTAGAAGCTGAAGGGAAATAGAAAAGCCAATTAACCTTCCTGTAGACACATAGGCATCTATGTTTTATTTTGCAACTGTGGCAAGAAAGCAAACAGCCTTTACCAGTCCTGGTAATTGCCCCTTCCAGACTGTCTGCTGATCTACAGGATTTGTTTCCATGCAGCTCCCTCTTTGCGCCTCACCCGTTCCTCCTGTTTCTTCCTCTCAACCTGCAGACCCTTCAGGGATGACATGGAGATGCCTGGCAGCCCAGCTCCTTGTGAGATGCCACGCAGGTGCCAGCTGAGCCTTCTGAGGAGCCTGCGAGCTGAGTAAACAGCAGCGGCAGAGCGGTCTGTCTGTCAGTGCGCTCCTGACTGCATGTCATCCTGGAGCCCTGGACCGGCTGTCTACCAGGCAGCCATTAACTGCAGTGGCTGGACTTGGCTCTCCACGCACGCCCAGTCCTCCCTCTCTGCTGAGCTGCCTGGTCGCCCGTCAGCCTGGAGAGCTACAGGTGCGGGCTGGCATCCCAGGAGCCTTGGGATGTGTCAGGAGAGGTGAAATACATCCAGGGAGATCTGGCCGGCTGCGGTGTTTCTGACACATGACACACAGTCTCAACCCCACTGGTCACAATCGTAAAATGCTTCATTTTCCCGCTAGCTGTTCTTCCTCCCTCTCTCTCTGCCAGGCTTGCCCAGCAACTGACATCACAGGAGGGAGGGAGACAACTCAGTTGTCAACCCAAGGGTGCAGATATTTGTTTGTGTGTGTAAGCACACACACACACACACACAGAGAGAGAGAGAGAGAGAGAGAGAGAGAGAGAGAGAGAGAGAGAGAGAGAGAGAGAGAGAGAAGAAAGAATGGCAAACTTGTGGCAGGCTGACAAATGTTTCTTGGTGAAAAATCAGTGTGGGCAACTCAGCAAATTGGTTTTGTACAGTAAAGTCCCCCACCCTCTACCTCCTAAGCTTTCCCCCAATGATGACATATCCCCACTTTAGAGGCCCCCAGGAGAGACTGCGACCAGTGCTGGCTTCTTCACTCAGCCCACGTGCTCTCTTTAAGGGGTTCCTAAGCCTCTACAGGGGGAAACACAGGTGAAGTCAACTCAGAATACCTCCACATCCCCACATCAACACATTCCACACAACCTAGTCAGCAGCACTGGAGATGCAGAGAGTCCAGGGCATTGTGGGAGTGCTCCCCCATTTTATTTTTTCCAGCAGAGATGGAGAACAAATAGGAGAAGGAAAAAAATAGCAAAGAAAAAAGAGAGGCAAATTACTGAAGTCTAGCAAAGACAAGTACAAAACAATTATCTTAGAAAGCAGCTGTAAAATGAAGCCACATGAATATATAAGGTGCTCACATTGTATTAAAACAATGCTGAAATTACAAAGCTGTCATGCTCAGACCTGGGCGCCTCTCCCTTGGTCATGAGAGCTCACTCCTCTCCAGAAGGAATGCTGAGGCTACTGAGTCACTGGGCAGAGATAGCAGGGCCAAGGAGGACATGGATTCCACAGCCTGAGCTCAGACACGGAGGGCCCACCAAAAAGCACAACAAGAGCAAATTAAAAGGAATCCCATAACCCAGTCGTGAAGCATAAGGCAGATAGTTTTGCAGAAAGAATTTTGAGAGAGGAAGGAAAGGAGCGTTTGGGAAAGGACAGTAGCTTTCTGCAAGTATGAGCATCAGTCATGCCCTGGGGTGAGGGTCACACATAAAGGAGAGATTCCCCTCTTGACTTCTCAAAGCAGGAGTGAGTGAAGTGTTTCAGATGCCCAGGGACAGATTTCCTGTTACCTTCCAAACTTTACCCTTACTACCTCATGCTCACAGGTGTGTGTGTGTGTGTGTGCGCGCACCTGTGTGCGTGAATGTGTGTGCACTTATGTGTGTGTGCACATGCATGTGTGTATATGCGTGTGTGTGTGTGTGTGTGTGTGTGTGTGTGTGTGTGTGTGTGTGTGTGTGTGTGAATGTCACTGTGTAGTAGTGCAGGGCAGGTCCATGCATGCTAAGGCATGAAAATGGAGATCAGAGGATAGCCCTGAGTGCTGCCCCTCAGCTGCCACCTTGTTTAAGAAATGTTCTCTTATTTGCTGGTGCATACTCCAGGACACTGGTACACATGCATCCAGAAATTCTCCTGTCTCCATCTTCCATCCAACTATAGGATCCCTTGGATTATAAACACATGCAAACATGCCTGACTTTGTACATATGTGCTGGGGATATGAATTCAAGTTCTCATGCTGGCATAACAAGCTATTTTACCTACTAGCCATCTTCGCAAGTCCTAACTTTTCAAAAACTGTTATTAGCACGTATTAATTACACATAATAATTGGTTCATTATGATATATCTCTATCTATCTATCTATCTATCTATCTATCTCTCTATCTCTCTATCTATCTATGTGTGTATCTGATTTGACCCTATTCACCCCTCTTGCTTCTCCTGGCCCCTTTCTTCTCAACTAGCCTCCTTTCTGCTTTTATATCTTTTTGGTCTTGTAGGCAGCTCTACTAGACCATTTTTTAAAATGAAATATTTTACATATTTCAGTGTTTGAAAGGAAAATATAAACAGTGAATTCTTCTAATATGGAAAATTTTTTGTCATCTTTTTTCTTTTAATTATTGAAACTAGAGAAACCCTTTCCCTCACTAAGGAATGTGGTCTGTCCTCGGCTGGTCCTTCTGAGGCCAGCCGTGGCAGGGCTCACTTGCCAGAGTGACACGCTAATTCCACAGCCTCAGAGCTCTGTCTAGGCTGACAGGTTTGGCCTGCTTTGTGCAGAGTGGGATGTCTCAGGGCCTGGTTGTGGCATTATTGTTCAGCATGGAGCTGGTTTGCAGATAAAGGCAACCCTGTCAGGGGTTCTGAATAGCTCTCAGCTAATTGCTGACCCAAAAAGGCCCAATTAGCTGCTCAATGCACAGCAAGGGGGCCCCAGGGACCCACAGCTCCTTGCAGGCACATTGTACAGCTCACCATGGGCCTACCTGGACTGAGGGGCTTTGTAGTGCCTCTCAGCAGATCAAAGACTTGCAATAAGAATGATGCTGGATCAACAGGCTAGCACACAGGGACACACATCACAGACATGCAGAGGCCACAGCCCAGATGGGTCCAGTGTGGTTTTTTCCATGCAGGTCTCAGCATGCCATCCTGGTGCTAAAATTGATGAGATAATCCCAAGCGTTTGGTTGTGATAAACTCCAGTATGATCAGCCACAGATACAGTTCAGGGGTTCCTCGGTGGCTCAGTCACATATGGGAACCCTAAACGCAGGGACAGCCCCTCCCTCCATAACCCTGAAATGAGCACTGGCTCACCCAGATGTACCTGCAGGGCACTTGCTTACCAACCAAACAGTCCTCCTGGGAGTCCTGTGTTTTCATTGGGCATCATGGAAAACAGAAGGGAGAGCAGACACTGGGAACGCCAGGGTTGAAACTTTTTTCTTTGATAGAGAATGACACACCTCATGAGGACAGACAGTTTATCATGCCCACAGAATCCCCCCATTCGTTAATGGTTCTGCATTCGTTGAGTTCTGCATCACTAGTTTTCAATGTGCTTGGCCACTCACAAAACTCCAGCACCAAGGCACCATGAAGAGGCCAGGACACAATTTTCAGAACTTGATTCTGAACTTGTGTCCCAGGAATAGAATTCAGGTTTGATCAGACTAGCAGCAAGTTCCTCTATCCACTGAGCCATCATGCTGGCCCTTATCTATGCTTTCAACAGTTTCTGTTTCATTGCCTAATTTCTTTATACTGTGCAACTACTTATCTCTTGCTGACATTAGAGGTTCCTAGCTATTTTACCGAGTGTTGGGCTCTCTTGGACATGGACCCATTTCTATATCGTCAGGTAATGGAACCCCTCTCCTCTTGTCCACATGAAAAGCTCAGACACATACTGGAGAGCATTTCCTCTCAGTGACTCCTTAGCTTTATGTATTTATTTCCCTCTTACATGTCAGACTGTTTTCTTTCAGCTATCAAGATTTTACATAGACTATGCCCTAGGTTGGAATCTTGGTTTTTTCCAACAGCCGTCCTCTTAGTCCAGTACCACATCATTTAAATAATTGTTTCATAAATTTTAATATCATATTAGCATGACTTCCTCATTAGTCTTTTCAAAAAATTTTAAAAATATATTAATTTTAATTACTTAAGATGAATTTTAGAATCATTTTGTCATGTTTAAATAAAATTACTGTTTGGAATTTGACAAAATAAAACAAATGAATTGGTAGCAGGCAGGTAGCTCACAGAGTGATGAATGACTCCCCTCCCGATTTCCACACACCCCTTAGGAAGTCTTGTTGCTATCCCCCTGTCCAGGAGTGGGGGCTACTTCCTCATCCCTTGAATCTCAGCTTGCTTGTGACTTCCTTTGACCCACTTTAGGTGGACATGATGTGCCAATCCCTAGCCTGGCCTTCTGCAGGGATCTTTGAAGACTGTCACATGTAGCTCTGTTTAGACCCCTTGGGCTCAAACTTGAGCTAGTCCTCTAGAAAGTGAAAGGCCACCAAACAGGCAATCTCCTCAATGGAAGACCATCCTGGGCAAATAATGCTCCTGTTGGCCTGTAGTGTCACACCTCACGGTCCTTGAGCTGGGTCCAACTGGTCAACCTGCAGAATTGTCAGGAAAAGATATGGTTCCTTAAAGCCCCTTTGTGAAGGTTTAATTTTCAAAAAAAGCAAATGATGCATATTTGAGTGCTCTGTATTTCTGTTGGGAATGAATCCTGTCCCAGTTCATGTGCTGGTGCCCTAATTCCCAGAGTGGCCCTATTTAGGAGACCATCTTTGGAGAAGACATGAAGATTGAATGAGGACTTAAGGTGGAGTCATGACCCACCCTAATGATATCATTTCAACTTGGTATATCTATAAAAACTTTCTTTACACATAGAGTCACATTCGTAGGCACCAGGGACTAGAAGGCATTTTTTTTTCCGTTTCTGGGATACTGTTCAATCTTTAGCAGATGTTGAAACCATGCACAAAGAAAGTATGTGTCCCTCTGAGGATGAGACTCAATGCAGGGCTGCAGGGTGGGCTCCAAGCTGATTCGGAGAGCTGTCAAGAGAGCAGCCTAAGTGTCTGCTGCAGGCAAGCTAGTGCATGAAAGGGGTGAGGGAAAGACCTAATGCCCAACATGAAAAATGGAGGCATATTTATGCTTCCCAAATCTTCCCACCTACTAAACAGCAAATTACATGTGTCCATGTGACTTACAAGAGCCAATACCAGTAACGTTCAGGGCAAGTTCCTTCTGTCCTCAGAGCAAGATGCAGCAAGGGGCACCAATGCTGCTGAGATAAAGGCAAAATGACCTGTGCTGTACATGAAGCACACTTGGAAGCACTTTTGCTAAGAAGTGCCAGCTCCTCACTCAAGTCCAGGAGGTAAATAAAACCAAGGAGAAACACAGGTATCTGCCCTTGTTTTACATCTGCCCCTCCTTTGCTTTATCTGATGGCACAGAGAGAAGTCATTGTCCTTAACCTTTCCTCTCGAGGAGACACCTTGGCTATCCAGAACAAAAGCTCACAAGACAGACCATATTCAAGATGAAGGCAATTACCCATGATGCCACACTGTACCCCTGGAGCAGAAGTGATAGGTTTCCTAAGAATCAGGTGGAATCCTTTACATAAAGACAGATATCAGAACTCTTTGATGTACTTTGCAGAACTGAGATGGTAATCATCTAGACAGCAGCTTGACCAGGAAGGACTACTTGCTTATTTATTTGTACCTCTTGCCACTCACCCTAATTCCTTCTTTTAAACCTGAAGATAAAGAGTGGGTAGGTGGAGGGAGCCTGGGAGTAGGGGAAGGTTTCAGTGGATGCCTTTCTGCTATGGTTACATTATACCAGTTGCCTCCTCTTTTTACCACTGCTGAGTTCTGTGACATATTGGAGATGAGTGGCTAAGCCTGGCCTCTTGGGATTATTGGAGGATAAATGTTTGCTCTGAAAACTCCAGTTATATAGACAGGGGCCCAGATCATGGAGGAACCTTTATTTCAAGGAACTTATACTCCAGAAGCTCAGGAAGAGGAGTGGTTATTCTGTGTGCTGCAATGACTTGAGGGATCTGAGAGTCACACGCTCAAGTCTGAGATTGTTATACTCTCATGAACTTCTTCTGTCTGTGTTTTTGAGGATTCTTTTCACTTGGTCTTATATATTTTTATTTTTATAAGTAGTTTGCATTAACAAGACTCTTCATTTCTTAAGCACCCACACCACCTTCTTGCAATACGCTTAAATCTACCACACAGCTAATTTATGTCTCTCCTGTCAAGTTTCCATTATTTTATCTCGACTGCCTTGGTGATGTGACTTGTCTCAGTTGAACCAATCCATTCATCACTTGTCCTCTCCAAACTTCTTGGAAGCCTCATTGTCATAACATTACTACTTTTATTCTTTATTTGTTTCATTTCGGGTTTTTTGTTGTTTGTTTTTTTTTATAAATCTTTGAAATAAAGTCATGATTGATCTATAGTAATCTTTCTTTAAAACCAAATGATAATGGGACCATCGGCCTCTACAGGCATCAGGCACACACATGGTGCACAGATGTGCATGACGGAAAAACAACTACACGCATAAGATAAAGATAATAAAGGGTAAAATAGAGACTTTACTATCAGTATTAAGAAAGTTTGTTTTGGATCTCTCTGTGTGTGTACATATACCTGTTGACTGCTCTTGTGAGGGTACATATAAGGAAGACAGGGACAACCCTTGAGTGGCCTCAGGATATCCTGTTCACTGCTGAATACCTGTGTGTTCCAGACCAGCTGGCCCATGAGTTTCCAGGATTCTCCTTGTCTTCTGCTTCCTTCTCACCACAGGAACACTGGGATTGCTGCCCGGCAGTACATGTGTTCTGGTTATGCAGACTCAGGTCTTCAGGCTTGAGCCACAAACACTTTACACACTGAGCCATATCCCCAGCCTGTGAGTTTCTCTCTGTGGTTTCCCTGCTGCATGGTTGTCATTGGCCTTCTTTGTCCCCTTTATTTTGTATATTATATCCCGGCTCTTCTGAAAGTGGTGCAACTTCTCTGCAATTGCAGTGTTTTCCTCTGTAACTTGCCAATTATTGCAAGACTAAAAATTTTACATGAATGCTTTATCTTTATCATTTATCTTGGTTATAGACTGTTTCTAGGTCATATTTCCAAGGAAGAATATATATTTTCAAGTTTTGTTAATTTTTCTGAATGTCATGGTTGTATACAATCCACCATGACAAACTCCACTTCCCTCACCTTCTACCAGCACCACATCCAGGGCCCCAACTACCCACCAGTAATTTAGGGGGCTCCAGGAAGGCAGCTTCTGTGAATTCTCACTTGTACTGGGTTTACCAGCAGAGCAGCTGCCGCCAGGGCTCCCAAGTTTCTGCAAGCATCCTTTCACCTGCCCTGTAATTGTTCCAATAAACCACTGGCTTGCTAAGCTAGAGCTGGCCAGAATGACTCCATCAGTCTACCATAGATGCCTTATTTGGGGTAGCTGGACATTTGCTTGTGCCTCCTCATGACAAGTGACACAGTAACATCTGGTCTCTGCCTTGCCACATGACATTTTCCTCTGTGCATATTTGAGCCTCAACTTCCCCTTCTTAGAAGAACCCAAGCCCTATCAGGTGAGGACCACTGTTCTAATCTGATCTTCCTTTAAAGAGCTGTATCTGGAGACCAGGGTTTTAACGCACAGAGGCTTGGGATGCCAGCCCAGGACAGCACATGTGTCAGATTCACATCATATATGGCTTTGTGTGTTCCAGTTCCCAGCCCAAAGTCTGGGGGGCTGCATTTTTCTGGGGAAGATTGGCAGATATTGTGTTCAATATTGATTTGGGAAGCAGGCTAACTCACAAGGTTATTCTTCAAGTTCCTAACAACACATTTAAACCAACATGACTAATTCACATGAGTCAACAATAGACAAATACTCCACAATAGAAACTGTTCTTGTTCATTCTCATGAAAGGACGTAGGCACTTTTAATTATTTTCATTCTTCTTTTGATAATTTTTGCTGGTTTCTTATTCTTATCTATCTCCTTGCACTCTTGCTTTAAAAAATATGTAGAAATTCAATTAAAAAGATTGGCAGATGTAATAAATTTTACCCATACCCACAATAATTATTTTGACATTTAAATAGTATCTTGATTAATCCTTCTTTTAATTGAAATGTTGTTGAGATAATCATAGGTTCACATGCAAGTTTTAAGGAATACTACAGAGAAATCCTTTGTTGTCTTTCTCCATTTCTCCCATGGTAATGTTTTACAAAATCATAATATAGTATCAACTTGTGAGTAAGATGGTGGATTAGAAACCACTACTGTGAAATGTTGTGAGACACAGGCATCCAGATTAAAAACAGACTCTATTCCTGTTGGGGAGAAAGCTGAAGAAAAAGCAATGAGTCTAGGAGGTTAGTTGTCTATCAGCAAGCAGACGGTCAGCGGCAGCTCCACTACCATGCTGCTTATGTCAAACCTTAGTCAGAGGTGTCTGAGGTGTCTGCCAGCGATGCTCTCCCAGCTTAGCCATGGATGAGCTGAAGAGAGGCTGCCTGGTCTTTAGAGACAAGCTCACACAGGGAAAGCATGTGTGGAGATGGCCAGAGCACAACAAGTTGTAGAGATGGAGAAGTGTAACATGGGATCCCAGATCTAAGATTCTCCACAGCGCTCTGGAGTCAACTGCCTGGCACTATCCTTGCCACTGTGTCAGTGAGCTAAACAGGGATGTATGACTATGACGTGTGTGCTGGACTTCCATAGTCTGCTCAAAGAAGGGCCTCCCAGTCACAAAGGTAATTCAGGTGAGAAGGTCTTTCATGCACCTCACCCCCAGAGCCAGAGTTACAGGAAACTGTTTGTGTGCACAGAACACTTCTCAGCTCTGGCAACAGAGCAGTGACTGGAGGGCGGTGAATCTCAGACCACAGAATTTCAGCAGGAACTGGAATTCCCACAGAGGAAACCTTGTCAGCAGGACCCATAAGTTAACTTGTGTGCATTACTGAGACTAACAGCTCTCCCCACACCTCCTGAGACTGCTACGGAAGACAGGGAGAGCGAGTGAAACTACCTCACCGTCACCTCAACCAGGAAGAAATACTGACTGGGGTTCAAGCACCTTCTATTTCATTTCTTTTAAGGTTTTTTTCTTATATGTAGTTTTTAAAGTTTACACTGATGGACTTGGATTGCTCCATAGGCTGTTAAACAGTGTCTCTCCCGAGTAGCTTCTCTGACAGAGCTGCTACCCCTGCACTTACCCTATAGCACCTTCCTGCTGCTTATCACCTCCCTAACCCATGTGCTTGCCTTCTCGTTTATAATTTCTGCTTCCCCCTTCACTCCTCCCCCTCTTCTTGCTACTTAATTACTGATAACTTTAGCTCTAAAAGTCGAGGATTAGCAATATAAACTACCTTAGTGCCACTGTCTCCAAACCTTATCGGGGACTCTAGTGACATAGACAAGTGTCTTCTGCTGCCAGTTAACACTGGGACTGCTGTCAGGCCACTGTGTCTGTCACTACAGCTGCCTTCCCCACTCCTTAGTAGTGGCCACATGAAGACAAGTCACTGAGCAGAAGCATGTAAAATAAACAAACAGAAAGAAGGAAGCAGTGGAATAATTAGAACTGGAGGAGACCTCCAGCCCAAAAGACGCGCAAAATACAACATCCTACAAGATCAAGATAACACACTAAAACACCTTGACAAGCTCACAAGTCTTCAATATCAGAAATCATAGATAACAAGAGAGATTGTGTGTGTGTGTGTGTGTGTGTGTGTGTGTGTGTGTGTGTGTGTGTGTGTGTTGCACAGTCTTACATTTTAAAAGAATTAGTGATCAATCACTTCAAGGACTCAAGTGAACAGATGAGTGACTCAAAGGAATCCTCAGGCTTGGACAAGACAGTTAGGAAAGAAGATGAGATGGTCTGCCATCTGGAAGAGAAATTGAAAACCATGGAGGTAATATTCAGCAAGCAAATTGTGTTTCTAAAACAGAACTAGAGAGAAATGCTGGAAAAGTCAGTTGATTAAATTTAAACAAAATGAACACTGGAAAATATCACCAACAAAGAGCAAGAAAAAGATGGAATGTCAGTGATGAAAGATGGCTTAGAGAAAACACTGCATTCAGACACAAGCAGTGGAGTAAAGACAAGCATGACCTAACCCTCCAGGAGCTCTGAGATACGTCCAAGAGATCAAACCTAAGAATCCACAGAGCAGTAGAAGGAATGGATAGAAACTCTAAAGGCATAGACATTTGGTCAGTGAATTAGTAACAGAAGAAATTCAAACCTAGAGAAAGAAATGAATATCCAAAACACAAGAATCACATCAAGCCCTAAACAGACATTAGCACTGAAGAAACTCTAATGCAGCATAGCCAAAATATCTGAAACACAAAACAAAGATGTTAAAAACATGTGCAGGAGGGGCCTGGAGAGAGGGCTCAGTTGTCAAGAGCTCACACTGCCTCTACTGAGGACTTTTAAAGTTGTGCTATGTTTTATATCAAACTATTAACATGAGATCTTGTGGACAAGGGATTAAAAGGTTACAGTACAAAAATGTTATATGTGTCAAATTAACAAGGGGCCATGTATCCAATCCAAATTAGCATAGTTGTCAACTTGACACAGACTAGAACCATCTGACAGGAAGACTTTGAGTGAGAGGTTACCAAGATCAGATTGGCCAGTAAGCATGTCTGTGGGGGGTGGTCTTGATTATTATTTGATGTAAGAGGGTGCAGACCACTATAGGAACCACTTTTTCTAGGTAGGTCATCTTGGGTTTTATAAGAAAGGAAGGGACTGTAAGCAGCAGCAGGGAAGTCAACAGGCAGCTCTCCTCCATGGTTTCTGTAATACTCCCCAGCCGTGACTTCCCTGAGTGGAGGCAATGCTGTGTGGAATAGCAAGCAGTACCTTCAAGGGTTTCCTTGTGTTTCTGACTGTGTGATTGACCTGGAAGTATAAGTTAAAATAGAAGATGGTTTGGTTAGAATGTTTTACCACAGCAACAGAAAGGGAAAAATAAAGAAGAATGTTATTTAGGAATGCAATTATAAAAACATTATAAAAGCTTTAAAATGACAGCAAAATGATCCTTAGTGGCTGTGGTTTGTTGGGTGACCTCTTAGAAAACAGTGAAAAGGAACCAGAGATCTGGCTCTGAGGGTAAAGGCACTTGCTGTGTGAGCCTGACAACCTGAGTTCCATCTTGGGGACCTACAATAAAATGGAAGGAGAGAACTGACTCCGTTATTGCCCTCTAGCTTCTATGGGAACTCCAGGGTGCGTGCGCGCGCGCGCGCACACACACACACACACACACACACACACACACACACACTGTGCATGCACAGGCACACAGTAAACAGTTTTTAAGTGACAAAAAAGTTGAAGTTCTATTAGATTCACTTTCATCTGCTTGCAAAGCTACTAGATCTAGAGTTAGACATTTACCTGACTGGGTAAAACAGGAAATGCTGATAATGTAAATGTTGTCAAAAAGTGGGCTTACTGGGTTACTTATTTTATTTTGTTGCTGGACACTTTTGTAGTTGTTTGGGATGGAATCATTGTCCTCCATGAGTTCCCTTTATGGAGCCAAAATGATTGGCACTGTGTTCTGTTGCAGCACTGACTTGAGAGGGGCACTTTATAGTTGCAGCTTATTTGCACGTATACTTCTGAAGAAGTCCATTCACTTTGAGAATTATAAAGTACATAAAAGCATTTCCTATATAATTGAAACTCATTGCAGATGTTGCTCACTGTTATCCTAAAATTCTAAGTATGGGAAAGAAGCTTTTGTGGACACTGCCTATGATTCATAATGAACTAAGCTGGAGGAAGGGCGACCACCCAAGCGGCACCCATTCATAATGCTTTCCATTCAGGTCAACCCAGCAAATGTTTATGGATGTTCCCACTGTTCCGATTCCTTCCAGACATTCCTAGAGTCCTACCATGAAATCACAACCATCCTCTTGGTTACTCTGGAAGCTTTTAACATGGTGCTCTGGGCCCATGCTCGCTCTCCTCCTCCACAGACATCATCTCCATCCTCTAACTTCTACCTTTGTCCTGCTATCTTTTCCAGGGAGAGGCAGGGACTCCACTTCTGATATCACTAGGTCTACATTCTCAGGAACCCCGTAAGGAAGCATGTCCTAACCTGTAGAAAGCAAATTTGAAACAAATAATGCCTTTCACTTGTGTGTAACTGAGTCCCCGTTTTCTGGATTAAAACAGTGGACAGTTCCCAGGATTATTTGCATCACTGTCTTGTTTGTGATAGTCTCTCCAGGGTAGACATCACGTGCATGCCAGTAAGCCACTTGCTTTTCTACTCTCTGCTTTTGTTGGTGGTGGTCTGGGATTATATTTTAGAGGCAGAGTGGTGCTTTACTATGAGGTGCTGGCTAGCCCAAAACTCCCCATGTAGACAGATTGGCTTCAAGTTCTTGATGTTTCTCTTGGCCTGGCCTCCCAAGTGATGAGATTGAGGCATGAGGCACCGTACTGTGCCTTTTGTATGTCTATGCCTGGATGTCTAAGATGACAACAGCCAACCCAGGGAGTATTCTTATACAATATGAAGTTATCTACAGCAAGGCTGTGCAGATGGCTCAGTAGGGAAGTGCTTGCTGCCCAAGCTTGTGGGTCTGAGTTTTATCCCCAGAACCCATTTAAAAACCACATATCCCCAGCACTCCAGGAGGATCCCTGGAGCTCACTGGCCAGTCAGCCCAGCTGAGTCAGTTAGCTCCAGGTCCAGTAGGCTCACAAAATAAGGCAGAGAGTGACGGAGAAGACACCCCACCTCAGCCTCTAAGCTCACATGCGTGTACCCATGTGCACACATGAACATAAACACACAGAATATCTATAGCTATGAATCTGAAGTGCCCTCCTCTAAAAAAATAATCATAGAGAGAAGAGTGGAGTTTAAGAATCAAAAGTCAGCAGGGTGGTGGTGGTACACTCCTTTAATTCAAGCGCTTAGGGAGGTAGAGGTAGGCACAGCTCTGTGAGTTTGAGGCCAGCCTGGTCTACAGAGTTAGTTCCAGGACAGGCAGGACTGTTCCACAGAGAATCCTTGTCTTCACAAAAAAAAAATTCAAAATTCAAACACATCAGATTCTGGAGTATCAGATATAGTTATTTGCACTATGTGCAAATAACTCAATTCAGCTTGGGTCTTTCTACTCTGTACACTGAAAATGAATCACACCCACCTGCACACCACTCCTGACACAGACCTTAACGGCTTCTTTGTTTGTAGACTAGAGAAAGAAGCAAAAAAGACCAAGTCTGGACAACTTATTAGAAAAGGGTAAAAAGGAACCATAGAGATGGTTCGGAAGGCACTTGTTGTGCAACCCTGACTACCCGAGTTCCATCTCGGGAACCTACATTAACATGGAAGAAGAGAACCAATTCAGGGAACACCCCCCCCCCGTTATGCATGCACATGTACACAGTAAGCAGTTTAGATGTGATTTGAAATGTTGAAGTTCTATTAGATTTACCTTCAGCTGGTGGAAAAGCTGCTAGACTTGATTATGTAAAAGAAAGATTGTCATATAAATCTTTTTATCAATCAGATGTTCTTTCCAAATATAAGAAGCTGCCCTGTGTGGGCCAGCTTTCTGGTTCAAAACAGAAAGCTGACTGTTGACCAACTGGGTCTTCATCTCCTGACTTCTGTGGTTTTCTGCTCCAAATGCAGAGCTCAGAACAAGGGCTAAAACAGTTGACTGTGTTATACGGAGGAAAGGAAAGACAAAATATATATGTATGAGGAAAGAGTGTTTGTTATTCCTACAGTAAAGTGTTATTTTCTTGGATGAAAGTGTTTTCATAGAAACAATATTAGAGACAATTTTAAGACCAAATGCATTTTTAAAGATTTATTTATTTATTACATATACAGTGTTCTGCCTACGTGCCAGAAGAGGGCACCAGATTGAATTGTCCATGGTTGTGAGCCACCATGTGGTTGCTGGGAATTGAACTCAGGACCCCTGGAAAAGCAGTCAGTGCTCTTAACCTCTGAGCCATCTCTTCAGCCCACCAAATGCATTTTTAAATACCACAGCTACGCAAGCAAGATGAGCTAACTTCAAGCGATAAGCAGATAAAATTCAAGTAGGAGTTTTCAATAAAACAATAGTTTTCTTTTCTTTCTTTTTTCTTTTATTGAATACAGATTTACACACACACACACACACACACACACACACACACACACACACACACACATATACATACATATATATATCTCCTGATTATGGTTTCCCCTCTCTCTACTCTTCTCAGCCCTCTCCATCTCCCCTCCAGATCCACACCCTTTCTGTCTTTCATTAGAAAACAACTAGGCTTTTAAGTGATAATAATATAATATAATATGGTAAAATAAAAGAACACATCAGAATAAAAAATCAAATAAACAAAAGGAAAAGAGCCCAAGAGAAGACACAAGAAACAGATATAGATGCAGAGACATATTTGTTCACACACCCAGAAGTCCCATTAAAAAAAATAAAACCAGAAGACCTAACATATACACAAAGGACTTGTAGGAAAAAAAGAAAAAAACAAATAAAAAATACAAATTTTGAAGAAAGGAAGGAAAACATAGAGGGGGAAGAAAGGAAGGAAGGAGGAGAGAAAGAAAGAGAGAGAAAGGAAGAAGGAAGGAAGGAAGGAAGGAAGGAAGGAAGGAAGGAAGGAAGGAAGGAAGGAAAAACAAGCCCTGACATATGTTATGAGACAAGAAGCTTCCAAAGATGCTGTTGAATTTGATTTGCATTGGCCAGCTACTGCTGGGCATGCAGCTTACCCTTAAGAGTAGTTTGTTTTCCCAGTGAGAATCCCAAGAAGAAAACCAATTTTTCATTTGTAAGATATTGAAGATAGTTTCTGGGTTGGGAGTGGGGGCATGTGTCCATTTCTTTCAGCTTTAGGACTCCAGGCGGTGCAGACCTGCGTGAGCCCAGTGCATGCTGCCTCAGTCTTTGGGCATCCACACGTGCATCAACCAAGTTGATTGGGAGGGGCCTTGTTTTATTTGTGTCTTCCATCCTTGCTAGCTCTTAGACTCTCCCGGCCTCCTCTTCTACAGGGTTCCCTGAGCCCTGAGTGGGGAAGGATTTGATGGAGACATCCCATTTAGGGCTGAGTGTTCCAAGTTCTCTCACTTTCTGTATATTGTCTGGCTGTGGATGTCTGTGTTTATTCCCATGTGCTGCAGAAGGAAGCTTCTTTGATGATGGCTGAGCAAGGCACCATCTATGAGTATAGCAAAATATCATTAGGAGTCATTTTATTGCTACATTCCTTTGGCATAACAGTAGTATTTAGTTTTTTCCCTAGGTTCCTTTGCTATCTAGTCTCAGGTTCTTAGCCATCCAAGCAAAGACTGGTATGGGTTCCATCTTGTGGAGTGGGCCTTAAGTCAAATCAAATATTGGTTGGTTACTCCTGTAAGCTTTGTGACAACTACACTAGCATATCTTGCAGACAGGACACCATTGTAGATCAGAGGGTTTATGTCTGGGTTGGTATTGACATTTCTTCCTTGGTAGTGTGCAAAGTACCCTCTGAAACCAGGAACACTAACCCATTGGGGTGAAGACTCTAGGAAGTCATGTCCTTCATAGGTATGTACATTTTATTAAGCTTCTGCTGCGTTAGGTTTCTGTACTATTGCTTAAATGGTACTTTAATTATCTGTCTCTCCTCATACTGCCTCCCTCTTCTCCTTCTACCCTTCGCCTCCCTGCCTGATTCTTCTGTTTCAGACACACACAACCTTCATCCCTCCATAACTATCTTTTTTATTTCCTAGGGAGACCTGCCTCCCCCAGCCTCTTACTCTTTACCTAATCCCCGGGCTTCCCTGGATTGCAGCTTACTTATCATTGCCTTAACAACTATGTCCACATATAAGTGAATACATGGCACATTTGTCTTTCTGGGTCTCAGCTATCTCACTAGGGATGATTTTATTTAGCCCATCCATTTACTTGTGAATTTCATTCTTTCATTTTTAGCACCTGAGTAGTACTCCATTGTGTAAATGTATCACATTTTCTTTATCCATCCATTTCTTCATCTATTTATCCAAACAGGTTGCTTCCAAATCTTGCTATTATGAATAGAGCAGCGATGAATGTAGTTGAGTAACTGTTTCCATGGTAAGACAAAGTTCCCTTTATGTATATGCCCAAGAGTGGTGTAGCTGGATCTTGAGGTAGATTGACTCCTATTTTTTTATGAAATCACTACACTGATTTCCATGATAGCTATGCAAGCTGGTACTTCCACCAGCAATAGATGAGTGTTCCCTTTATTCCACATTCTTGCCAGCAAGAGCTGTCACTTGTGTTTTTGATCTTTGCCATTCTGACAGGTATAAGATCAAATCTCAAAGGTGTTTTCACTTTCATTTCCCTAACGACTAAGGATGCTGATAATTTAAGTGTTTCTCAACCATTTGAGATTCCTCTATTGAGAATTCTGTTTAGATCTGTACCCCATTTTTAATTAGGCAATTTTCCCGTTTTGTAGGCTGCTGCTTTCTCTGAATGATGGTGTCCTTTGCCTCTCAGTTTCATGAGGTCCCATTTGCTAATTATTGATCTTAGTGCCCGTGCTGTGTTATGCTCTGTTAAGAATGTCTTTTCCTGTGCCAACCAGTTCAAGGCTATTCCCCACTTTATCTTCTGTCATATTCAGTGTACCTGGGTTTATGTTAAGGACTCTGATCCATTTAGAGTTGAGTTTTGTGCAGGTTGACAAGTATGGATCTATTTGTATTCTTCTATATGTAGCTGGCCAGTTTAACTGGCACCATTTGTTGAAGATGCTGTCTTTTCTCCAGTGTTCTTTGTCTTCTTTTTTAAAAGAACAACAAAACAAAAATAAACAAAAAACAGGTGTCTATATGTATATGGATTTATGTTTGGGTCATCAGTTTGATTCCATTGATCAGCATGTCTGTTTTTGTGCCATTACCATGCTGTTTGTATTACTATAGCTCTGCAGTACAATTTGAGATCAGGGATGGTGATAACTCCTGCAGTTCTTGTATTAGTCAGAATTGTTTTAGCTATCCTGGATTTTCCTTTTGTTTCCACGTGAAGCTGAAATTTGGTCTCAAGCTCTGTGAAGAATTGTTTTGGAATTTTGATGAAGAGTGAGTTGAATCTGTTTATTGTTTTTTTGTAGAATGGCCATTTTTGCTACATTAATCCTACCGATTCATGAGCATGGGAGATCTTTCTATTTTCTGATATCTTCCTCAAATTCTTTCTTCAACATCTTAAAGCATTTTTTATCATATGTCTTCCACTTGCATGGTTAAAGTTATCCCAAGATAATTTATGTTTTTGAGGCTATTGTAAAAGGTGTTGATTCTTGGATTTCTTTCTCCGTCCATTTGTCATTTATATAGAAGAGGGCTACTGATTTTTGTGAGTTAATTTTGCACCCTAATATTTTGGTGAAAATGTTTTCTCAATTGTAGGAGTTTCCTGGTGGAATTTTTAGGGTTGTGGGTGAATTATGGATATCATCTACAAATAAAGATACTTTGAGTGTTTCCTTTCTGATCTGTAACTCCTTCATCTACTTTGGTTGTTTATTGCTCTAGATAATTTGTTCACGGTGTAAATTTTTTATATATGTAATATGTCTATATTTTGTTTTCAGGTATTTTATTGAGGATTTTTAAATCAGTTTTCATCAAGGATATTGGCCTGTTGTTTGTTTTTTGCTTTGTTTTGTTGTTTTGTTTTTGCCTGGTTTGGGTGACAGAATAATACTACTGACTTCATAGAAGGTATTTTGGAGTGTTCCTGCTGATTTCATTTTCTGAGTAATTTAAGAAGTATTGGCTATAGATCTTCTTTGAAAGTCTGGTAGATTTCTGCTGTGAATCTGTCTAGGCCTGGGCTTTTTAGGTCTGCTCTTTTTATTACTGTTTCAATCCCCTCATTTGTTATGGGATGGTTTAAGTTGTTGTTGTTGTTTTTCTTCTTTTACCTTTGATGGTTTAGCAGAATGTACAAATTTGTTCATTTCTTTTACATTTTTCAGCTTCTTGGAGGACAAGTTTTCAATGTATTCCTTTGTAATATTCTGAGTTTCTTTGGTGTCTGTGGTCCTGTTTCATCATTCGTTTCTGATTCTTTTCTATCTTTCTTTTGGTTGGTTGGGCCAAAGATGTATTAACTTGCTTTATCTTCTCAAAGAAAGGGCTCTTAGATTTGTTGATTATTTGTATTGTTTTCTTTGTTTGTGTTTCACTAATTTCTGCTTATTATTTCTTGTCATCTGCTGAGTTTGAGTTTGGTTTGTTCTTGCTTCTTCAAATTCTTTACTTGTATCATAAAGTTATTTATCTGTGCTCCTTCTGACTTTTTAATGTAGGCTCTTAAAACTATAAATCTCCCTCACAGGACTGCTTTTAATATGCCCCAGAAGTTTCCTTTTGTTTTCATTTTTACTTAGTGCCAGGAAATTTTTTTATTTCTTTTTTGATTTCTTCTTTGAGCTATCCATCACTCAGTAAGTGATAAGTTTGTGTACTTGCTACAGATTTGTTTTTTGTCAGTTTTAAGTTTTATTGCATCATGGCCAAGTTGGATATGAAGAGGTATGTCAATCTTTCCCGATTTTGTTAAGACTTGCTTTGTGTCCCTGTGGTGGGCTACAGTAGAGAAGCTTGTGTGTGTTGCCGAGTAGAATGTGTTTGTGGTGTTTGTAGAATATTCTCCAAATATGTGTAGTATTTGGTGTGAGATATCATTTAGTTCTGATGTTTCTCTGTTTAGTTTTTGTTCAGGTGGCCTGTCAATTAAAGAAACTAGAGTACTGAAATCACAGACTATTAGTGGATTGATGTTAATCTTTATCTTTAATTCCAATAGTAGGCTTTTTCTGAAATTGGGTGTAGCAGAATTTAGTGCAAACATGCATAAGATTACATTTCTTCTTGGTTAATTATTCCGTTGATTAGCAAAAACTATCCTTTATTTTTTCTGGTTAACTATAGTTTGAAGTCTATTTCATCAGGTATTAGAATATCAACACTTGCTTGCTCCCTGGTCCCACCTAACTGTAGTACTTTCCCATCCTTTCATTTTAAGGGGGCGTTGATCTTTAAAGTTAAGTTTCTTGTAGATTACAGGAAGATGGACTTCTTAGTCTGTTTACCCAGCCCATGTCTTTCCATCAGACAGTTAAGGCTAATGATATTTAAAGTAATTACTGAAAGGTGTGTGTTGATTGCAGCCATTTCCGTGTCGTGTGTGTGTGTGTGTGTGTGTGTGTGTGTGTGTGTGTGTGTGTGTGTGTGTGTGTGTGTTTTCTGTTTGAGTTCTTAGTTTTAACTTTGTATTTCACTAATTAAAGCTTCATTTGTTTTCTTTCTATGGTCTCTGAGCTTTGCTGATCCCTCTCTTCAGGTCCAGTAATTCCCTGTTTCTCACATTCTGTTTAGGGTTGGTAGCTGGGTGTGGACTATTCTCTCCTATTTAGGTCATGTGAAGTTTTTGTTCTCAGTTATGGCAGATAGTTTTGCTGAGTAGTGTTCTAAGGTGTCAGCTGTGGTCAGTTACAACCTGCATTGCTCCAGGCTCCTCTGGCTTTCGAAGTTTCCACTGAGAAATCAGCTGTTACTCTGATGGTTTTCCTGTATATGATTTGTGCTTCTTCTCTCACAGCTTTCAGTACTCTTTCTTTGTTGTATATATTTAGTGCGGCAAGCCATGGACATTTCCTTTCCTAGTCATGTCTAATTTGTGCTGTGTGCTTCTTGTATCTGTCTTTCCTTAGTTTGGGTAACTTTTCTTCTATGTTCCTGTTAAAGATCTTATCTGTGCCGTTGACCTGGGATTCTTCTTCCTCTTCTATTCCTATAAAGTGAAGAGTTGATCTTTCCATTGTGTTCCACATTTCCTATATTTTGCTTTCCTATGCTTTTTAGAATTTTACATATTCTTTGGTTTTTTGGTCCAGTTCCTCAACCTTATCTTTGAAACCTGATATTTTCTGTAATATTTACAGCAGCTGTAAAGCTTTCCCCTGAGTTTTGAAGTTGAGTTGTCCAATTTTATCTTCTTTTCAGCTTGAGTTCTCTTTGGTTCTCACTTCCTGTGTTGTCTTTGTCATTTCATTCAGCCTTATTTTGCATTTTCTTGGGCATTATTCAGGTGTTATTCTTTCTAAGTTCATTGTCTTCAAGCCCATGGAGTTGTTAGTGTCTTCTTTAAATTCCTTGAATTCTTTGATAGAGTTTAGGATTTGTTATTTTAAGTCCTGTGTTTTGGGCTTTATCTAGGTACTTCACATTGGAGGACATTTCTATAGGACTGGTGGCCTTGTAGGGGATATACTGTCATGAACTTTCATATTGTTTTGACAGTGAGGGCTGTATATTTCTTGTGTTGTGTGTCTGATATGTGCACAGCAGGCTGAGTGAGTGTACAGGACATGCCAACTAGCCTGAACCTGAAGATTAGGGGCCATGCAGACAGGACTTTGGTGCAGGTCCCGAAATTAGGGTGGAATGAAGTTGACTCATTAGCCTTCGACAGAGCACAGAATGTGTGGGCCTTGCTGGGCCTGGAAGGTGGATTTGGCATAAGCATCTGTGGGGTGAGTGGAGTTTAGAGTGACTGTATCTTGTGTAGGAGAGCCCAGGTAGATTGCATGTGTCTCTGTACCCCATGGATGGGCTAGAGGGTCCCTGGCAGGGTCTGATGAGTCCCAAAGGGAGGTAAAAGATCTACAGGAAGGGCATAATTGCAATCACGGCAAACAGCTGTGTGCAGACTGGATTTGGAAGGAACCGTGCTGGAGACCACAGGTGGGTTGTGTTTTCCACCCTATGGGGATGATGTAAAAGATGGAGAAGCCACAAAGTCAGGTCTCACTGTGGAGCTTCATCCTGCTTTTCTGTGCATATATTTCCACCCACTGAGCTGCATCCCCATCCATCTAGATTTATTTCTGCCATAGCTACCATAGCCATTCTTGTCTCTTTTTTAAATTTAACTCATACTGTTTTTTCTTCTATTCTGAAAAACCTCCTCACAGACAGATTACATATTTATGTTCTTGTCTTTTCTTAATTAGACTCAATTAGAAATTTTTATTACCTTAATTTCATCTTCCCGTGTTATGTGGCTCCTTTCACACCTGTAGCGTCATCTCATCACCTTCTTGCCCAGGTTTCTCTCCTTGTGCTTCTCCTACAGGAGGAACCTTACTTGTTGTAGCAGAAGGCAACACTGAACTAGTCCAAGCTTTGAAGTGACTTGACTGACCTAAGGTAGTTGGCTTCCCAACCATGAGACAGTCTCCATTGTTATAGGAATGCCAAGGTTTGAGGCCACACACGGAAAACATGCCCACCTCTTGTGCGAGATGATGGGCTCAGTGCTTTCTCCAAAGCCACAGGGAAGAACAATGTTCCCAAGGGAAGAGCATACAACATTCTTGACCTGATCTTCACAGGGGAAGAAAGCATCCTATAGAAGCAAAAGCCTCAGATTTCAGCTAGCTCTTGTCGATATAAACCATGTTCAGTTGATTGATGACGATGGTTTGTTGCTTAGCTGAATTCCCAGGATTTGTATCAAAACCACCACAATACTTTACGGCACTTGCTATTGACAGTGAAGTCCATTTTCAGACTTACAGGATGTACAGACAGTCGCAGGCTACGGTGAGAAGAAGTAGCATGCCACTTGTGTACCCATCTCAAGTGACACATAGCTTCTACTCCAACTCTCATGAGCACTTCTGTCATAAAAACATACTGGGGTTCGCCTTGCTGGACATTGATATGTAAGCTCTAATACTTTTCATCTCACTGAAGGTTAGACAGCTATGAGACACATTAATGAAGCTCTCTGGATACCTCCTGCTGCCATCTGACTCTCTAACCCACCTCATATGTGAAGTCAAGTCCATCCAGCACACAGAACTACTATGTTCATGAGCTAAGTACAGAGTGCTTGTTCTTATCTATTAGACAATGGGTAGTTTGTTACACGGCAACTGGTAGCTGACACACTCTGTCTCTGCTCATTATGGTCACGTGGGAGCTGCAACTGTCCAGTTGCTATGGATACCGTTAATCTAAGAGAACTGAGACTTCAGATGGAACACTTTCTCTCTACACTCTCCCATCCTACTTGCTTCCCGCTTCGGCTGGGGCATTCCCAATGTCCTTCAATGTAATTTCAGTTCATAGCAAGCTGGCTTACAATACTGCAGTGTCATCTGTGACACTTCCGTTATATCAACAGAAGAGTTCAGACTTTTCCAGATTTCCCATATGGTTCTTCCTATGGACCTACCTGGAGGGAGAATCCCCACCGACCTGTAGTCCTGACCACACCCATTTGGGCATGGTCACAGGTAAGCAGAAGGGATGGGATAAAAGAACTGAGGAGGAGGCTGTCTTTTTTTTTAGGGTCAGGCCAGGTCTTAGAGTGTGTCTGTGACTGGGCTTCTCGGAGTGCCAATCTGGTTATCTGCTTCTCATGTGAGTATTCCTTCTTAATAAATATACCATTTAATAACCATATCCTGTGTTCGATTCTGTTCCCTCATACCTACCTCCATATCCTGATGTTTTCATAATTACGAGGATATTTCTACACTAAAAAGAAGTTGACATAACTTCATGTTTAAGTCATTGTACCTTTATAAACTCCTTGTCCAGTCTGATTACTCATGGCCATCATGACACACCATTCTCAACTCCTGCCACGTGTTCAGTAAATGTTATTTAAGAGGAATAAATTACATGGGCTTAATTTATTTAACAAAACATGTAGATGGTCTCACCTGCCAGTATCAAGCTTAGATGTTTTGTTTTGAGGCTACAAAGCATCGTATTGAAAAGCACAGATTCAGACACTGAAGGATCGCCTTAGTATACACTGAATTCTGGGATCTCATCACTGCGGAGAGTCTAGAGAGTTAAATACTTTATACCTTTGAAATGAGAAAGCTAGCAGTATCTGTCTTATGTGGTTATTATACTCAAATTATTTGTTAGTTATGTATATATGTGTATGTGTTGAGTAAGTACATATAAGTGAAGGTGTCTGTGGAGCCCAGAGGCTGGAGATATAGGTGGTTGGGAGCCACTCAGTGTGGATGCTGTGTCCTCTACAAAAGCAGTAAGTGCTTTAACCACTGAAACATCTCACCAGCCCCTGAAAGCAAGTTAATATCCACTCTGAACAGTGTTTCAAGTGCTCTAATTCTTCTATCAATATTATTTCCATGCTTATGTTGCTTTACTGACTTTGGTTATATTCTCATTAACCTTTTCTTCTATAATTAAGAGTCCTGGTGTGTTGAAATTTTAGTTTGAAATAGTCAAGCTTTCTAGATTTTTCCACAGATAATCTAGTAAAATAATGAGTATACATAGTTGGCCTTCCATTTCTGTAGATTCTACAACTGATAACCAACTGTGACTCAAATATATTGAGAGAGCATTATGTCTGTAATGAGCATCACAGACTGCTTTACCTTGTTGTTGCTCCCTGGGGCACATGGTATAACCCCTATCTACATGCATTTACATTGAACTATGTATAACATGCTGAAGATGACTTTAAGAATGTGAAAGGCTACAAAAGCCTCTGTGCAAACATCACTCTATTTAGTGCTAGGGATCTACGTGTCTTCAGGTTTTGGTCTCTGCTATGGAGGGTCCTGGAATGAATTCCCCAAGGACAAAGAGAAACATATATGCATTTGTGGAGAGTCTACACGCCAGCAATAAAATGAGGGGTTGACCAAACAGGCTCTGCAGGCTAGATGGAGGCAGGACAGTCTGGTGCATGGAGCAGAACTAAGCTGTTGTTGGTGATGATGTATGTGTGATTTAAAATGTCTGCGAGGTTTTACTGTAGCAGAGGAGAAGATATATTCTGTTGTTCTCATTCCAGCTTCTCCCAGCAGTTCAGCATTGTACTTTCCTAAGCTGCTGAGATGAAGACTTCAGCTCCAACAACCAAGTCCTCAGGTAGGAGAGGGAATGCCTCATACAAAACACAGGGACAAGCAGAACACATTTACACAATGTTAATGCAGACAAATTACATGTTCAGAATTATACATAGCTACAAATTAATTAGATTAATTTAGATCAATATAATTAATATAATTAATAATGTAATATTACTCTGGTTAGGGGTGTCCTCTCCAAGAGAATGAAAAAATGTTCCCTCTCTCTCTCTCTCTCTCTCTCTCTCTCTCTCTCTCTCTCACACACACACACACATACACACACACACACACACACACTTGGTTAGAAATGTTTTACAACCCTAAAACATTATAATAGCACATGGAGTCCGGTGCAATAACACATCAATTTCACCATGAACACACCATTAAGAGTAGGAGTTTGTAGGACACTCAAGAGACACATAAAATGCAACCTACTAGGGAAAAAAATTTGATAATATAGACTGAAAAATATCCCCACTGCCAAAAAAAGTGCTTATTTCACATTAATCCCAAGTTTAAGTCTGGTCATGATTACACACAAAAAATGAATGTAACAAACAGGTTCTGGAGTTTACCTAATGAATAAAACAGACTTAGTGAGGCTTGAGAAAACAGCCCCGCAGACATCCAGGTTCCCAACACCCACTAAATCACGAATCCTCTAGATTACAGGCCATCATTGCACACCTTGGAGATGCCATGACCTGAGAGCATCCCCCAACTTCAGGACCAGCTGATGAAATGAATTCTCAGTCACAAAAGACTGACCCCCAGACCAGCTGGGCTCTGGCCATTCTGTCCAGCCTAGATGATTTTCTCTTGAGGAATGATACCATTCAGCCTTCTCATTTTGAAAAACAAATATACTGTCATTGTTATACCCAGGACAACTAGAAAAAGCTGAGGTTTGTTAGTCATCTATTAAAAGTCTACTCATAAACAATTGCTAATTTGAGAATATTTGACACTCAAGTAAAGCAATTGAAGTTACTGAGCACAGTGATTAATTTTGACAGTCTACTCCATAGGACCTGGAATCACCTAAAAGACAAACTTCTGAGCATGTCTGTAAGAAAGTTTCTAGAGTAGCTTAATTAATTGAGGGGTAAGATCCACTTTAAATGTGGACACACCTATCCTATGGCCTGAGGTCTTGGCCTTAATAAAATGAACAAGGTGGGTGGAGCACAAGAATCCATCTTTGTGTCTTTGCTTCCTAACAAGTATGCAATGTGGTCAGCCATCTTATGCTTTTACACATGCCCCATCATGGTAGCCTGCATCCATTCAAAGTGTGAGCCAAAACAAACCTTCCATTCTAAAAGTTGCTCTTGCCAAGTATTTTTGTCCCAGTAGTATGAAAAGTAAGAAATACCAACTGCCTTTCAGAATCTGCTTATAGGGCAACACCCCCAGCCCCAACAGTTGGAAGTCAAATAGGGCAACAGTAAAGTTGCAGAAATGTGGTACAAATCACATGTTCTTTACTTCAAAGACCTTTTCTGATTTCAAAACTCCAGTCAACACATTCAAAACTTAAGAAGAAGAAGAAAGTATTCCTTTTGAGTCACTGGAACAAAGAGCCTCACAGAACCAACTTGAAGGATGAAAGGTTTATCTGGGCTCATGGTTTCAGTCCATCATGATGGAGACGTCACAGAGGTTCAGCTTATTTCCTGGTGATGGGAATGTATGGTAGAGACTGTGCACATGGTGCAGAGACAGAGAGAGACAGGTGATAGGAGTGTACGGCAGGCTCTGCATGTGATGACCAACAGGAAGCAGAGGGAGAGAAAGGGTCAGCAAACAGCAAAGGACAACACACTCAGAGGACCTGGGCTCAACCTCCTCATGTTCTCACAGCCTCTAAGAGTGCCACCAGCTGGGGACCAAGTGTTCAAACATGAGCTGTGGAAACATTTCATATTTAAACTATTAACAGAAAGCAAAGAGGGGCACATAAATTTTCACAGGCTCACGTTCGCCTAGCACCAAACCCTGCTAGAGCCCATTGCAGGAAGCTCAGAAGAGAAATATTTTCCTTTGTAGGTCTCACTCCTCCCAGGACTCTGATGATTCCCCAGGCTCTGGCTGCAATATCTCATTCTTATGACCAAGTTCGTACTTTGGTAAATACTGGCATGTATTTCGAGGGGAATGTAAAGTTCTGATATTCAGCTGATTTTTGTTTTCATCTTTCCATTCTGGAACATAAATTAAGAAATGCTGTTAAATGCCTGCTTCTGCAGTGTAATCACAGGGCAGATACTGTGGCTGGTAATGTTTACACACTACAAATGGCTTCACTTCTTATACAGAGTGGGAGAGATGTGTTTAGATGTTTTCACATGGCTCGTACTTGTAGATCTCTAAAATAGATTTGAATAATTATCCAGCATTACCATCACGATGCTTTCTTGAGTTATAATTAAAATACATCGTTTTATTATACTTTCAGTTTTTGCTCTAGAAAATGTTAAATTGTAACTACACACTCAAGTTTAAATTAATGTACTCCTTCAAAAAGTAATTCAAGCCATCTTTTACCTATAAATATTATAATTTGGTGGTAGTGTGTGTGGAACAGGATTCATATAAATATTTAAATGAGTGCATGGAAAACGTTAAACACTTTTACCAAGTTTAAGATTTCATACATATCATTTCAGAAATGATGACAAACATATCAGTTTATATTTATCCAAGCTGACAATACAGAATGTGAGTTTCCAGATTCCTTTGCTAATTCCTCCCTGTGCTGAGGAGTCTGCTTTCACAAAAGTGCATCCCTGACAATCATATGGCTCCTTGAGCAGATCCACAAGGCGATGAGCATTGCGGAAGGCACTAGGAAGGGACTGTGAAGGGCGAGAAGATGCCCTGGTCTACGTCCCATACCACCCTGAAAGTGCCTGGTCTTGTCTGATCTCAGAAGCTAAGCAGGGTTGGGGCCAGGTTAGGACTTGGATGGGAGAAGATGCCCTGATCACCAGTTTCAATGAGCATAGGAGGCGTGGGATTTATGCAACACTTCATTCTAGAGTACCAAGTAAACTAAGGGGAGAACTAGGCATTTCCTTGTAGACAAAGACTATTAGCAGACTTAAGGATCTTTGGGTTGGAAGGACAGACACCCCACAGGTACAAACAATAATGTCAGTTATCTGGAAGGACTTGAGGCTGGGAGGTAAGAGCAAATATGAAGAGTTGGACATGTCAAAGACTCAAGTGCCAATCAAATGATGGTGTCTTTTTTTTTTTTCCTGCTCACTTGTATTATTCTAGTTTATGTCCATGCTTTGCCTGGACAGGAAATGGGAAAGCTGACACTCTATACTTCCTAAAGAGTTGTGACCTACTAAAGCTACACTTCCTGAAGAGCTGTGAACCTCTAAGGCTATACTTCCTCAATATCTGTGCTAGTTTAAAAGTCCCCAAGAAAACATATCCTCATATTGAACTCACCCAGTATGGTGGAGGTCCCAGGTGCAAGTGTACACTTGCAGCAGAATTTTGACTAGCGGTGTGGCTCACCTCTGACCAGAGGCACTACCTGAGTAAAGGTAACAGTGGTGCATCACACAAATACAGCAGTGAGAAAACACCTGTGCACATCAGTGTTGCTGGCTAGCTCCATGTACCTCTCTCAGCTCCGTGTTACTGTGGTGGCACACCCTAGCTGACTTACAAACTAAGAGAGGTCTATTTAGCAGATAACTTTGGAAGCTCGATATCCAAGATCTGGCAGAAGGGGTACTGGTTGGCTTCTGTGAGGTCGACACAAAATGGCAGGAATGTGTCTCACAGTGATCTGTCACACTAGAGGGTGGAAAAGGAGACAGAAGACAGCTAAGTTCCCACGGTTTTCTTGGAGGTACACCTCCAATCACCTAAAGATCTTCTGCAAGACCCCATCACTCAATGGACCACAGCAGTTCCCGAAGGCACCACCCTGGGAACCCAATCTTTCCTTGTGGACCTTTGGAAGTTACTCAGTATTCAAGCCCTGAGATGTGAAGGCATAATTGTTCACTCAAGTAGCTTGGGTGAGGGCGGCTGTGGGGTCACTGTCATTGTTCTTCAGCACAGTACAGTTGTTACCACATGGGATGTAGAGAGGCTTTGATGGGCATAAGAAAGTCTGGACACCTTTCCCCTCTGTTTAAGCCTTGGCATGTCTATTGAAGAATTCTTAGACAGCAGAAAACTGTGATGCTAAGGTCAAGGCCTCTTGACTCAGAGGAGATAAGTGCAGATTCCAACACTCCCGGCAGAGCCCTGTTTAGCCTGGGACATTCTGGAGGTCACTTAGCCTCCATGCCTTATCTCTGTTGTCTGCAAAGGCATCTTCAAAAGAACCTTCCCTGTAAGATGGTATGATGGTCAGTTTTGTTTCTGTGACCAACTTAAACAAGAAAATGTTCCCTTAGGCTCACAGTTTCTCGGTTTTCAGTCAATGGTCACTTGCCCTGCCTCTGTGGGTCTTGGTGAGACAGAACATCATGTCAGGAAGCTGTGGCACAGAAAAGTGGTTCACCTCATGTCAGAAAGAGTAGCTGAGGAGAGAGAGAGAAGAAGAAAGGAAGGGAAGTAGGAAAGATGGAGAGAAAGAAAGGAAGGTAGAGACAAGATAGGGCGGGCCCTCAGGACTTGTTGCAAAGAGTGCTACTATCAACCAGATTCCAACTCCTCAGTTTCTGTCACACTATGAGTCCAGCCATGTCAGAGGCTTCCCCATGCAGAGGCCCCTTAGCACTGCTGCCCTCGGGACCAGCAGTCAGTGAGCAGGCAGAGCTCCCTGCCTTCACTGACCTTCAGTCTAGTGAAAAGGGGCCCACAAGATCTCACACCTCCTGTTTTGTTCCAAAAGAAAAGAAGAAAAAGGCAATGTATCTGAATAATTTGCACCATACTGCCATTTTTAAAGCACTTTAGAAATACTAACAGTTAGTGTGGTTATTATTATCATCATCGATATTATTTAGCTAGGGAGCCCACAGGAAGCTCCTCACTCTGTCCCCTTTCCATGCCTGTGACATTGGATTTCGCATTATATTTCCTCAGCAGTACAATAAAGATGAAATGGGGGTTCTAATACAAACAATGAGATCCACAAATAACCCAGTATTGACCAAACATCCAACCTATCTATCTGTGTACTGCACTGTCCAATATCACCCTCCCAAATAAAGACAGATAGGTGCAAACTTCTAGAGATGAATGTGCTCCAAACACCAGAAGTGACATCAACAATAAAATTAACGTGTGTAGTAGGATGGGGGGCAACATTTGAATATAATCATAATTAACAATATGTATAGCCTTAATTTTAACAATGAAATAGAACATTACAGTCTGAAGTTGGGAATCTAGAAAGTTATCAAGTGTGTATGGGGGAAAGTGAATCTATTTAAGGCTAATAGGTAATACTGAATACTATTAAATACTTGTATATTTCATTTCACTTTGCTTCTACTTCTGTTTTATTTTTTATGACTTACATATTTATGTATAAAGATGTTTTGTCTCCAGGTCCATCTGCACAAGGAGGAGGACATTGGATCCCATGGGACTACAGTTATAGACAGTTGTGAGATGCCATGTGGTTTCTGGGACTTGAACTCTTGGAAGAGCAGCCAGTGCTCTTAACTGCTGAGCCATCTCTCAGCAGTTTGATTTGTAAGATGTGCTATGATGCCAAAGACAGTGGGTTTTGTTTTTTCTGTTTGTTTTTAGAAAACCTAATTGAATTTCAAATGTTCTTAGCACATACTGAGGCTTTGAGTTCAGAAGGAATTTGTTGTTAAAGCAGTGTTCTCCATTTTAATCCATCCACTTGCTAAACCTTAATCAAATGACAGAGGATTAAGCTCAGCCATTCCAATGATGGAAATAAATATCACTAAAAAATGTGAAGCAGCCAACCTCCCAAAAAGCAAATGCATAGAAATCCAGTTATGTGGAAAGGCAGGGTTTGGGAATCTTTACATTCAGACCAGGGAGATAAAGACAGTTAAGAAACTTTGCTTTCTCCATGATACTATCCAAGAGTGAAAAAGCATCTGAGAGCTGAAGGCTTCAGTCACATGGACAATTCTAGGCCCCTAAAGACTCTCGCCAGCGATTGACTGAACACAAAGGAGTGCCTCTCATGATGAGGATGAGGCAGAGAAGAAACACTATTTGGACAAAGGGCTCCCAGCCCACAGGGACTCACCCTTGTCATCCATGAAAAATCTCCAATCTGTGACTTATGGGAACTCATATTTCCAGCTGTGGAGGCACAAGCTGTTGGATATTCTTCACAAGACTTGTTTACAAGTATAGAAGTTAAAACACACCTCTCAAAACAGTTTGCTTGGAGGAAATTCCAAGTTAAAAAAAATCAATAATGATTACAAAAATCAAAACTAGATATAACCTAAAATGTAGTGCTTTATACATGTGCCTCTACTGCCCGGGATGAGCACAGCAGCACGTGGGTTCATCATGCAGATTCCACACCAACGGGATCTCAAGAAGTATTTCATATGTAACTTCTCAGAAATATAGAAGACGGGGTAACTCAAAGAAGGCAGAACCCACACCAAGACAGGGAGAGGTACGTTACCACATTATGTAACCTCTGCCAGAAGGGTTTTTCTCAAGTGAAACTAAACAACAAGCAGAATCCCAAGGCAACCAGCTAACCAACTGCTAGTCAGCCAAGCACCCAAGCAGCCAACCGACCAACCAACCAATCAGCCAAGCAGTCAGCCAACCAACCAACCAAACAACCAGCCAGCCAGCCAACCAACCAGCCAGCCAGCCAACCAAAGAACCAATCAGCCAGCCAGCCAGCCAGCCAGCCAGCCAGCCAACCAACCAACCAAAGAACCAATCAGCCAGCCAGTCAGCCAGCCAACCAACCAGTCAGCCAACCAACCAAAGAACCAATCAGCCAGCCAGCCAGTCAGCCAGCCAACCAACCAATCAGCCAACTCCCAGAGAATTCCAGTGTCAGAGCATTTCATCTGATTTCCTTTTGTTTCTTTAGAAGGGACTGGATTCCAAGGGAGATTGGCAAAGGGTATAATAAATTAGATTAGTAAGCAGAAACTTCTGAAGGGAAGGAGACACATTCAACCCACCCCTCTCATGGAGTTCCAAAGCAGATCTACCAAGTCTGGGGGGGTCCTGCTGATGACCAGGTCAGAGACGACTGCCTTGGAAAAGCCTAAGCAAATGGCCCAGGCCAAAGAAAATGAAGGCTGGTGAATGGGAGAGGTGATCTGGTCCACCTAGGAGGCTCTTCTGAGTACAACTCCGGCCCTTTCTGAGGCCGGCTGTCACCTTATACTGAGACAGCATCAATCTTTTCATCTGCCCTGTTACATGTGGCCAAATCCCCTCTGATCCTTTTGAGTTCCATCCAGACAGCCAAACCTGCCAAATCACTATGCTGTGTCCTGGACAGGTGGGACGCTCTGCTTAGGAGGGTGGTGGGTTCTGAGGATGGGCTACTGTTGGGTGGGAGAGTGCCAGGTCCTCTAGTTGGAATATTCTTCTGGTCTGGGTTCCCTGCTGGGAATGCTCTGTTGGGCTGGGAAGGTTGAGGGTACCGCAGTGCCTCAGAAGAATGAATGTCAGAAGGCTTCATTGCTAGAGTCTAATTTCTTTGCTGAGAGACATTTTTTTTTCAAAGGGAGATGGAAAAGGTCCTTGCAGAAAGGGACATTATCCAGGAGCATTTTGATCAGAGGCAGTATAACTTGCCACATGAAAGAAAACCTTCACTGAGTTAAAACCTTTACTGTGCTGGGCTGTTGAAAATATTTGGTAAATAATCTTCATTCCACACTTCAGTAGCATCATTCTTTCAAACCACTAAGGCTGTGAACATTTTTCCCTTATCTAGACGCTAGTCCCCCACATGAAGACCCATTTGTGACTGCGAGGACATTTGTCTTGTTTATAATCCTCTTTGTCTGTCTTTATCAAATTTTTCAGCTGCGTGGATCATTTCCCATTCCCAGGCATTCCATTTAATGAGTCTTGTCCAACAAGTCCTCTATGGATAACCTATCTTCCTGGAAGAGGCCAAGGTTCTCACTTTAGGGTACTTTAAGAATTATCCAATAATCACATTTAAAAAAGACCGTGTACAGGCTCTGTCCCTAAGGATTTGGACAGGAGAACCTCAAAAAACTTGGATTTTTCTTAGAAAATATACATCACTCATGGCAGTCTGCAATAAGACCAGATGTTGACAACTGCCTCTCCCACCATATGTCTTGTCTTTTGTATTCCAACAGATCTGTATATTTACTGGGAAAGCTGCATGGCATATATCAACCAGCAACCTACCAGTCACCCAGAGACTGTCCTTGGTAAATTGGAAAATGTCACTCCTGCTTCAAAGTGGCATGGCCACTCCAAGTTGCATGGTCATGCTGGTGGAATCATCCTGAGCTCAGTCCTCGCCCTGCTATTTGCCACCAAATAGTCTGGAGACTTGGGCTGCTCTCACTGGGTTTACAGTAGAGAAAGTATACTTCCCACATACACAGTAACTGGCCAATCCTGGAGTGTTTTGACCTCCTCAAGGCCTCAGTTTCTGAAACTTTGACAAACATTGGAGAATCATGGCAACTCATGGCTCTCATGGAACTAATATATATACCACTAAGTGCAAAAAGTGGGAAGAAAGTGAAACCAGGGATAATTTTTAAGAGCATCGAAGATGGAAAGGAAGAAAAGCCCCAAAAATAAAACAGGAAATTCCAAGCTTGATATCCAATTCACAAAAGTGTTTGAACACTTACGTAATGGATGTGAAATCCATCTTAGGCTCTCGATGCTGGTGGCCAATGGCATGCACTGGAATTTGGGAGCCAAGGTAACGAGGTAACTCCTCCTCCCTTTGGGTTTCCCAAACTGTGCATGCATCCCACTCAAGCTTTGGCCACTCTGCTGTGTCTTCCATATTGGTCTACTTTGCTTCCTTCACACTGTGTGAATGCTTCAGGGATGGGCCAATCCATTTTCCTCATGCACTACTCTGTTGGTATCCATGCTAGGCTCATGGGAGAGTTCAAGAGAGAGCTGGGAAGTAAAGTACAGGGATATTCTTAGACCATTGCATGCAAAGAATTTGGGACAGGGATGTGAAGACACAGTGATGGCACACCAAAGTAACAAGGGGACTCAAATAGCTCACTTACAGAAATGGTCAACAGAATGAATCTAGGGTTCAGTCAGGATAACAGGTCATCACAGCCTGCTAGTGAGGCCTGGGTGTGCTAACCTTTGTCTCTCAACTGCCAGTATGCTCAGCCACACACACAGAATAGGAACCTCTGTGCCATTGAAGTACACAGGGGACTGATGGTCGGAGGTACTCACTTCTCAGTGCTTGGCAGAGCCCTGGCATAGGTTTGTCTACCTGTCCACTAGAGCATAAGCTCCATGAGGGATGTGACTTCACAATCTGTTTCTTTGGGGGATATGAGTAGCCAGAATGTAATGGGCCTTATAACAAGGGCCCAACAAATAACTGGTAAAGGGAGGGAAGTGTCATCTGTCCTGGCCACTGTTACTAGTTTATTGTTTTCATGCCTTTCTAAGAATCTTGACAGACAGAAGCAACTGGAAATCTGGATATTCTCTTGTTAAAATTCCTGGAGTGACCTGAGAAAAGAAGGGTTACTACAGCTTCAGGATGGTGACTGTAACCCAAATGGGGATATATTTCCCTACCTTCACCCCCCTCCTGCAATCTCTCTTTCCTGTATTTTTTTATTTTATTGTAGTATAAATTCAAACTAAAAATTGACAAAGTTTTTTTTAAGACTTATGTATATTATGTGTGTCTCTGTGTCTTGGCATGTATTATGTGTGTTCTATGTCTTGGTATGTGCATGTGAATGTAAGTATCCAAGGGCTCCAAAGGAGGATGTCAGATTCCCTGGAGGTGAATTGCAGGCTGTTGTCAGTGGCCTGATGCAGGTGCTGGGAACAGAACCCGTGTCCTCTGTAAGAGCAGTATGAGCTCATAACCCCTGAGCCCTCTCTTGAGGCCCAAAGTTTTATCTTAACAATCACAATGCTTCTAAACTGAGGCCTTAACAGGTTTTGTGTTATATATTATAGGTCCACATCACTAAAAAGAGACTGACTGCAGAAAAATGGCTAACCCAATTATTAAGAAGGTACATGAATAGGAATATAGCAAGGAAGGGGAGTGTCCAACATTGCATGGCTCCTTGTCAATGTCCCTGAGAATATGTCAGTGGCAGGCGGCTGCTCAAACATTGGGTACAGCACCACGTCCAGCTTGAATAACAGCGGTATTCAACCAAGCCAGTTCAGAAATTGCATTATGTTCTCAGAAGATGGGCCACACTGTTTACTCCAAGAAGATAGCACCACTGTAGATCAGATGGCATGAGCAGAGAATCCTCAAAGGGTCAAATTGACTCCCTAATAAACTGACTCTAAAGTGTACAAACTTCCCCTTCTTAAATTCTGAGACATTCAATTTAAACGCCAAGATCATGGCCTTGAAGTCAAGGATGTCATGGTCTAATCTCAGATTCACCTGCTTCCTGTGTGCTACAAGGAGTTTCATGTGTGTCCCGTGTGCTACATGCAGGCGTGCATGTGTCCTGTGTGCTACAGGGAGGTGTATGTGTTCTGTTACAGTGAAGAGGAGCTTACATAGACAAAAATTCTTCCACAAAGATAAAGCAAGAAGCCTCAACTCACTCACATCAGTAGCTTTAAAATATGCATGTATTTAAATATATTCCTCAATTTCTGAGCTGCTTTTTTTTTTTAACAGATGTGTAAGGAAACTTTAGAAAAGCAAGAGCTTTATTATTGTTTCATTCCATTTTAGACTAGATTCTCCCCAAAGAACATTCTGTGGGTGTGAGGAAGGCGGCAAAGAATGAAGGCATCATTTTCCCTTTTTAGCATGCGGTAGTCAGCTGTTTCTTCCAGCATGCCTCACTCCCAGGTTTCAAGGTATTGACCAGTGACTATGATTTTTTTTGACTTTTGTTTTTTTGAATTACAAACAAGATTGAATTACATGACAATCCCAGTTCCCTTCTGACTATGATTTTTTTTAAAAGAAAGATCTTACTAACAGTGCTCAGTTAAAACTCAAGTAGCAGCTGAGCCCTGCAATATGTGGGATGGGCTGTGGATTGTGAGCACTGTGGGGAACTCGAATTCCAGATTCCATTTTACATGGAATGAGATCCATCAGTAGCTACCATTGGGACTTCTAAGGAACCCTATCAAAGACAGCTCCTCCCCGGGACTGTGGCACTAAGGAAGCTGCCACCCTGAGGCTTTTCCTTTGGAGCCTCGGTTAAAAGAAATAGGCTCCCTATCTAATGTCCCACAGTTGGGAGAAGGAGAGAAAAAGAAGCAACATTTAAGCACAGCGAGTGGGTGGGTTCCTGTTCACCCACAGAGAGTCTCAGAATTCTCTCTTTAAAATAAGTATTGTTACATCATTTGGGGAGTGGGTGGGGGTGGGTTGGGGGGGTCTGTGGGGAGCATGGGAGGATGAGCGGGGATGGATATGTAAATAAGAGTGCTTCTAAAATAAAAATAAAAAAGTAAGTATTGTTCAGGGGGAAAGCAGTGCTCTTTGTATGGCTGCAATTTCCTGAAAACATTAACTTCATGAAGCCTGGATCCTGCTTTTGGTATCCTTTGACAGTCTCAATAAGGGCTAAGATCAAGGATTTCCCTGCTGGGCAACTTGCAAATGCTGCTCCAAGCTTTTGCTTCCAAGAGGGAAGGAAAACAGCAGACTAAATTCACTTTGGGGACATGATGGTCAAATGCCTGGAAGACAGGGCAGGAGTGGGCTTGTGAGATCCCTCCCCACATGCCTGTATTCCTCCCCCCTCCATCACACACCTGTGTTCGCAGGCATCTGACTCTTCCTGCCTGTTTTCCCTGGTTCTGTTTGTCCCTCTGCTTCAAGAGCCACGTCTGGCTTATTTCCTTCTATGTAGCTGTCCCAAGATTTTGAGCGTGTTGGGGGAGATCATTTTTTATTGTTATTAATTTGAAAAGCATCTCTCGTTCTGTAGTATTTCACATTTAGAATTCCACTTAAACACAAAAAGGAAACAAAGAGATAAAACGTAGTCTGTGTGCCTCAAGTTCAAATGAGTCTTAGCCACATACCACAGATTATTTTTGTTTAGTTTAACAAAATACTACATTAAATCACTCTAATGAGCTGTTTCTGCCCGGTCTCTGCACAAGGTCATTAGGTGTGGACAACCCCTTTCTGAGATCTTCACTGTTTCACAGCAAAGATGTCCCTGAACAGGCCTGAAGCTTTTCCATAGCAGAAGATGGGACAGGCAATCTAGAAGGAAGCAAGCAGGCCATTTGTCAGGCATCTAGGGGATGGTCTGTGGGCCCTGGGGGAATGGGGCAGTAGGCACAGGTCTCAACCACAAGAGGGGTTTGCCTCCCATTCCTTCTGCTCTCTCAGATCCTGCATCCCACGAGCACCAGCCACTTCCACAAAGAAAGAAAACCCTGAAATAAGCATACACATTTAAAATATGTGTATGCTATATCATTGAATGAATTGTGCTCTTTTTTTAAGGGTAACAGCTGTCTTTTAGGTTAATGAGAGAAACACATACAGGACACTCACAAGAAATTGAAGCAGACATTACATTCCCCCATGGCAGACCAGCCAGAGGCTCTCTTCCAGTTTGTGGGCAATACAGACAGCAAGGTGAACATGACCAGGTATCTGAATGTGACCCGTTTAGTCTTAACGTGTGATAAGCTAATTATACAGGAACAGCTCCTTTTCTGGCTTCCAATTAGGGGTCTGAACACCTTCATCAGTACGTTACACCATTGTTAGCATGGCTAATTATCTTGGATGTTTCTTCTGTGAGAGCTGATATTCAGATGAAAGGTAAGTGGGTAGATTCCCATCCAACATTGGATGGACCAAAAGAGGCTCTGGACAAGACTCTAGGGTGCAGAGTCTGAGTTAACATGCATGCATGCAGCATAATTGTCTGCAGCAGAAAGTGGTACTTTGAAATTCTTGGTGTGAGGACCATGAGGCCAGGCAACCATCATGGAAGATCCGGCCAGCCTGTGCACACCATTCCTAATGTTGGATCTCCGGCATTCCTCAGAAGGCTTATGGAGACACACAGAGTGTTCTGAGAAATGTGCCACCTAGACACAGCCATCGAATCTAACTAACACAAGCCCTCCCCTTCCAGGAGCCTATCAAGGTCAAAGCATGGTCCTGTGTGGGTCTAGAGACCTAATCTGGCATTTACTGTGAATGAAGCTGATTTATATTGCTAAGCTAGTGAATTAGAAGGCTTTGCTGGTGGATGTCATTTGCCAAGTCTTATCTGTGGAATGCTTACTTGTGTGTTTTTATTTTATGGCTGCTGTCTCTTAACCAAATAACAACTGTGTACTCTGGAGTGTTCCAGTGTTCCCCAGTACAGTGATAGGATATATGTCTGCTACCTGTGGTCAAATCTTTACCACTGTCAAAACTGACAAACTGTAATGAGACTGAGTGGGAAGCTTTACTATTCGAGACAGTCTCAAGTACCTCCCTAGAAATGGGTATGTGGGTAGTTATTTTACAGCTGTCTTTGGTTAGACATTCTAAGATGAGGAGGATCAACTCTGGCACCTGTATTAAAAAAAAAGACAAGACTCCACGCTGTTGGCAAGGTGTTTCACTTTTGTCAAGCCCAGGGTGATGGGCAGCCACAGCGACACCCCCTTCATGCTATAGACAAGGAACTGTGGGTGCTATGGCTGGGTAAGGCCCAACAAAGCCTTGTCACAGAGAATCAATTGGTTGATCATGGACCAAACAATGAGTAAGAATGAAAGAGGCCTGCTTGGATACATAGGGGCGCCATCACACCTTGGAAGATACAGGGAAATGCTCTTTAAGGACCTGGGGATCAGATCTTCAAGTCAGCATGGTGTGCTCAGAGCCAGACAAAGCAAAGCCCCAGCAAAGAGGAGGGCTACCTTGTGACAAGAAGTGGATCTGGTTGGGAGGCCTGCCTTTATGCCTTGTGGGAACCCACAGCTCTGTGCTAAGTATTTTTGGGAAAGAGCAGAGGGAGACTATGGCATGACAAGAAATAGAACAGAATGGAAGGAGGGGAAGAAGTATTTATGGGGTATAGGGAGGACCACTGAAAACTCATCTAAGCAGCAGTCCTGGGAAGGAGTCTCCCTTCACCTGGACCATGTGCCTGCCCTGCAGAGCAGGTGTATTTCATTATGTAGCCAGGCAGTAGGGCGACCCAGCTCAGGGCTCTCGCTCTGACCACCCGTTCCCAGAGCATCCTTCTGATGGTTTCACTTCCCACGTAGCTGGTCTACAGGGAGAGAACGTGTTGGTCAGGATGAAGCAAACATCTGGTCGGCTTGACACTTATATTACTCACTGTAAATTAATGAACTGGCACTCGGGTTTCCTGTGTCAGTCTCCTGCGAGATGTGTTAACACAAGTCAGTGTTCTTCAGCCAGAACCACTCTGCGACTGAAAAATTCAAGTCAGTGGATTGAAAGTCCTGACCTGAACCTGGCTGGAGGATCACTCAATAAAGCTTTTGAAAGCTTTAAGTTAAATGTCACCTGTGAAGATGAACACATAAATAATGTTCTTTTCAAACACTGACCATACATTTTTGAGGTGGTATGATGTGAATCAGACATTGGGTTGGCTGTTGGGAATTTGAAGGACTTTACTAATCACTGCTTGACTCCCCAAACAAAGGAAGAAGCAAGTTGGGGTCCCTCAAGGCCCCAGAGCCTTGAACCTGTCTCAGCGAGGCAGGAAGTGGACTAGAGCCTTTGTAGTAATTAAAAACTACCTGGTTAGCATCTATGTACACATAGGTGTAGTGACCCATACATGTAATACCAGCACGTGGACAGAGGTAGGAGACTTGCCATGATTTAAAGCCCAGTCAAGACATGTATGGAGGCCATCTTTAAAAAGGAGTGGGGACCATTGTACAGGAAAACCAAAATCCTGACTTAACTTTTGAAGCCACTACAGGACTGTTCCCAAACTGACAGCTTCTTACCTGATGATGATGACAATATGACAGATATGAGACTGTCCCACTCAAATGAAATCACCAAGCAAGAAGCACAAAGACAGAACAGAAATGAGAGAGCCAAACTGTATGGCCAGGAACTTTCTATAAGGGTACCTGGCAGGCCTGTGTGTGGTGTGAGGGCATATTACAGGCGGAATTCAGAATGTGGGGGCACAAACACATTGTATGTGCCGCACCAAATTATAGGAAGCAGGCAGGAAGACCTCGCCAGAGCGCACAGGCATCTGCTTAGAGTGCAGGGCATGTTCCCTAGGGGGCGCTGTTCATGCGTGCCAGGTATAAATGGCAGCCCTGGGGGCCCCAGGGGAAGAGTGGTCAGAATAGCACCTTCCTGGAAACATCTTGAATTACAGAGTGAGACCCACAGGCATGGAAATAAAGGAAATAATGCAGCTCCCAGGCTAACAGCTCTATTTCCCATTTTCACATCCATTACCTTCCTGGGATTGAGTCATTCCAATTCTGACAAATCTCACAAAAATTGCAAATGTGGTTCTCTCTCTGACTGCCAGGTGGAGAGTGTCCCTGCGCTATTTAGTTTACCTCGGTTGGGTTATGGGGTCCGAATTGCATATATTTTCTTCATTAGGGGTGACTGGTGAATGATGAGGGAGTGTGGCCTCGCGTTGGGTGCCTGGCACATCCCTGAATCACTCACGTTTGTCTGTTGGTGGGAGCCGAAGTGAATCACAGCCACAGATAATGACACAGTAGGGACAGTGCCTGGGGCTGGGGGGGATAATACCTGAGTCCTTTTCATGTGCTATTTGCAGGGGGGGGGAGGTATTTGGGAAACACAAAGACATTCAATAATTCTGAACAGCTCATTAAGTTACGTGGCTCATTCCCAAAGAGAAAGAGCTTCCAAATTTGCATTCATACTGAGAAGGGGTAGCATCAGGAATCACTCCTGCACACATTTTTGGCCAGCATCAGGATGCCTTTTTTTTTTTTTTTTTTTTTTTCTGAAGACATTCCCTCTATTGCCTGCTGCTTGCTGCTTCATAACACTTGACAAATTCACAGTTCTTAAAAGCCCCCATAAATGTTGTGTAAATTGCTCCATTTTATCAGGGAGTTCTCCGAGCCTTGTCCCTGATAGTCACCATGTTTTCATTCTCCAGTCCTTGTTTATCTTTATTTTTATGCATTTTCCAAGCTGAAAGGCTGTCATTATTAGGATCTGCATTCTTGTTATTGCCGCAATGTTATCCACACAGAAGAGCCCCATCTGCAAGCTGCAAATTCCCACAGTCTGAAGATATTCGCTACTACTCCCAACAAACTAATAAAAAAGGGAATCAACAAAGCCATCTATACAGAGATTTTTAAGACACCCCAACCTTGCCTCGTTGCGCTGGGAAATATGTGAATGTGTGTGCTCGGAAGTGACTTATGCTAAAGCAACAGCCAAAACAGCACTGGATTAGAGGCAGAGAGAAGCCAGAGAGTTTCCATTTAGACAGGAGTAATTTCCGGGTCTGTGGGTGTGGGACAGACCAAAGGAAAGGAGACCCGGAGAGAGAAGTGAGCAGTGATGGAGGGTGGGGGAGGGGCCCCGGAGGGCGAGCAGTGAGTTAGTAAAATTGCACTAGAGACCTGAAATTATAGACCTGTTTGGAATATTAATCCCCACAGCTGCAAGAAGGAGGCCAGCCGATTGAAACTTGCTTGGAATACTTTCCTGGACAAGTTCTATTAAAAATGAGATAGTGTACTGTAAATATAGGCCCGTGTGTTCCGGCATTTTGTCAGCGCTCTAGCACCTGATTCATTCCCAATAGCGCAATCCACTGGATATTATACCGGGTCTGTAAGGAGCAGCCGGCACATGTTTCCATCACTCAGAACGGCCACCTTTTTAAGCACGGGCATGTAAATGAAATATCTCCTCCCGTCAAGCCCATGTCGGGCCTGGTACCCAGCAGAGGCTGACGCGCTGCAGTTTGTAGCGGGAATCCAAGTCTATGCTAATGATGCGTATCAATCCAGGCATTCACACTCAACCTTAATACCGACAAGAAAGCCAGGTCAACTGCACAGCATCCACTTTAAGAGAAAAAAGAAATCCAACGAGAAACCAATTTTCCTTGAAGAGCTGCTGGCCCGTGTTTAATTTCTACCCTGAAAGTCCTCTTTTCGGAGATTATTTAATAATTGCAGCCAGGACGGGCTGGGTGATCACACCGAAGTAATACTTCTCCTTCTCCAATCTTGCAGCGGGTCTTCAGGGTGATCTCTAAAATATTTCACAATTCTTTGGAAAGTACCTGGACTTTGGGGGGTGTTCATGCTTATTCAGTAGAGAGTCCTCCCCGAGTGATATGGCGGGGGGCATCTACTTCCAGCCAATGTACTCATCTCCCGGCCGCCCAGGGAAATCTCTGAGCCATTCTACGAACCCCTCATTCATTTCCAGGATGGCTACATCTGACGCTAGTGGCATCGGCATTAAATCACAGTGTGGAAAGGAGCAAGCCCTCCCCTCATAGCAGGATTGAAACTGCTTCACCAGGCTTTGTAGGTGTCCGGCTATGCAGGGGAGGTAGTAGTTGCTTAATAGAGACAACTCCTGGCTCAGTCTCCTCGTGGGAGGTCCCAAGCCACTGCAGAGCCTGAAATGAGGAGAGAAACTGATCGGCATCAGGAAACTGCTAAGAAACTAAGGTAGACTCTGCAACTAAGCCTGCTCTATCTTGCTCCCTGTTCTGTAGTAACTAATGGGGAAGTGTCTTTTGAGAGTCCACATATGAGGTTCTTCTCAGATTAGTGTGCTTGTCTTTATGTGACAGTTTAGGGGGCCCTGATAGGGATAGGCCAAGAGAAGAGTGTATCCCGGCATGGGTGAAGGAGCCAGCCAGGCTAGAGGGCATGTGAGAGCTTCTGTAAAGCATGCAGGCTTAAGATGGCTGTGGAAAACTAGAATGTGGCAAAGAAAATAAGAAGTAACCAGGAACATAGGGTAGAAGGTCATGAGAACACCTCTGCATTCTACAGACTACCTCCCACTGGCTGTGGGTCCTTGTGCATGTGCCCTGTACATCGGGGGAGATCACGAACAGCAGGCATGAGGAAATTGTCAATAGGAGGGAAGGCGTCATCTTTATGGCTGTCTGTCTTCTGGCAATGGTTTCTCCTCCAAAGCCTGGCAACTCTCATCTGCAGCTATCAAGCTCTCACCAGAGATGGCATCCACCACAGGACAAGGAATGTGTGGTCACGCGATCTTGCTGTTACTAAATGCTGGTCATATCCTGTGTAAGTCCTTGGATGCTTGGCAGAATTATTGCCAGGTTATAAATCCAGGATTTTAACATTTATAAAGCCCACTGAACTGCTAAAGCCCAAATGTGGTCTCAGGAATGACACTGATGAAGCTGTTTGGGAATAACCTTATTTCCTGATGAGTCAGGGCTGGGTTGCCACAGTCTGCAGCTCCACTAGGGGCTTTGGCCTGGGGGTGGGGGATGTGGAGGGCGACTGGACAGAGGTTGCCTGCAGCCTACCCAGCCTTTCCATACTCTGTAACCCCAAAGAGATGTGTCCATATTTGACCCCCAGAACTTACAAATGTCAAAAGAGGCCCCTATGTGGAAAAGAACTTTGCCAGTCAAATTAAACAAAGAGTTACCTTTCGAGATCATCTGAAGAACCCTAAATCACAGATCCTTACAAAGAAAGACAAACAGGATGTGAATGGAGAAGGGGTTGGAGGATAACAGAAGCATGGTGTGGAATAATGCTGCCCCAGGCCCAGATGGCTCAGAGCCCTCGAAAATGAAACAGACGGGGGTGTGCTCCCTGAACCCTCCAGAGGGAGCACAGCCTGCTGATGGCTTCACTATGGACTTCTGTTCTCAGAGTTTGTAAATGCCTGGCGTTCTCAGCCTCATAGCCTGGGGGAAGCAGTTATCACACCTTCAGGAGATCCACACCTTCCAGGGCTATTCTCAGAGGCCTTACTGTATCCCAAGGGTAACTGATGCATGAAAACTCTAACTCAATAGACATGGCCCAGCTTCAGGTGGCCAAACATTTCCATCATGATGGAAAGCCACATGTCACACCTGCATTCAGGAAGTCCTACAGACCTCTGAGCTTTGTGTCCTGGAAAATACCTAGGACTCAGGGCTGAGGTCGGGATTATCTCCTCAAATTCATTCATTGACCCCCCCACCGGCCAGTGATGGTATTGGGATATGATTAGGTTGTGAGAGTGAAAGAGACCTCACACAGGTTCTGCCGTTTCCTGACACTCAATGTACATATGTGTTTGTGTCTACATGTGTATGCCCATATATCACTTGCTGAGTCCATTACTTGTATGCAGATTTTCAGAGCTGACCTTTTGACACTAAGCAACCAATTAGGTTGCCCATTCTTAGAGAGAGCTACTTCTCCCACTCCCAGTCTTACTCAGTTGAAAGTTTTATTTCTTTTTCATTTATATGGGCTTTTTGTTTGTTTGTTTTGAGACAGAGTCTCTCTTCATAGCCCTGGCTATACTGGAGCTCATTCTGTAGTATAGGACAGCCTAGATCTCATAGAGATCCACCTGTCTCTGCCTTGCAAGTTAAAGGGCCGAAACATCACTCCCAGTGCAAGGCAACCTCTTAATTGCAACCCCCTATAAAATCAAAATCAAAAAGGAAATTACATACTTTCAACATACAATGGTACAGAATGTACTTTACCATTCCAAAAGGGAGAAATGGGGGCATGGTGATGATATACTAGATTAGTGTATGGCCAAGACCAAGCAGGGCAAATCCTAAATCTATAGTTGTATGCCTGATGTCAAAGGGCTTAGATGACTCCAGCTTTCAGATTTGCGGCCTACAACCATCTGCAAACACATGCATCATTCTGAGTGTAAGCTCAAAGGTAGGTTAGCAATGCTGATTGGTGAAAAGAATGTTTAAAAAAAAGAAAAGAAAAATAAAGAAATTTGAATGGCCACAGCCAGGGAGAAATAAACTGGTTTTGATGCTCTGGTCCATAAAGACATGAAACAAACATGGTATGGGTGGAGTCCCCACAGTGCTAACAATGTATTCCCATGAAACAAACATGGTATGGGTGGAGTCCCCACAGTGCTAACAATGTATTCCCATGAAGCAAACATGGTATGGGCGGAGTCCCCACAGTGCTAACAATGTATTCCCATGAAACAAACATGGTATGGGTGGAGTCCCCACAGTGCTAACAATGTATTCCCACAAAGCAGGGGCAGAGCCCACATACCCTGTCCAGATCTTGTGTCTGGTGGATCCTTGACACATCCTCAGATGTATTCTTATCTGGCACACAAAAGAAATATTGGAAGGATTGCAGCATGAGGCCTAGGGCCCTCACTGGTCAGCAGATCTAGGAGCTCACCTTGTCAGTGACTGTAAGGATGAGAGTGGACACTACGTAAGCTACTGTGACAGTGCCTGGACAGAGCTCTGCCCCACAGTCACTCTTGTGCTCTGACCTATGGTGGTACTCAGGGCTTTGAGGAAACTTTTGCCACAAAAGGCCAGCAGTCTCAGAAACTGAATGAGGCTAACCGCTTCCCAGGCCAGATTCAGGTCTCATAGTTAGTAAATTTTTCTCAATCTTCAAATTTCTAACATTTTGATAGTTAGGGATTTTATTTGTTTTTGCATTTGTAATGTTTAACATTTCTTGGATCTCCTTCAACAGCATCCTACTGTTTTTCTTAATTGAGGTACAATTTACATAACATAAAATGAGCCATCTCAAAGTGAATAATTTAGTGACATTTAGCACTTTCACAATATTGTACACCTCCTCTATCTAGTTCCAAAACATTTCATCTGCCCAGAAGGAAATCCTATTTACCCATGAATCAGATACCCTGCAATACCCAAGACCACAGTACCCTGGAAACCACAAATGGGTTTCCTGTCTCTATGTCTCTAATAGTGTATTCTGTATATGTCATTGCATAGACTCTCAGAACATGTAATTATTTTGTGTTCAGTTTCTGGTTTCCAAGGTGCATCTGTGTTATGACATGCACCAGCCACAGGTTCTTTCTTTACGACCGAATAATATTTCATTATGTGTACATTCCAAAATTCATCCACTTGATATTGATAGTCACTTGATATTGATAGTCACTTGATAGTCACTTGATATTGATAGTCACTTGATATTGATAGTCACTTGATAGTCACTTGATCGGCACTTTCACCCATCTTGAACAATGCATTGTGAATATGCATATGTGTGTATTTTCAGTTTCCAGCCTCCAAGTGGAATTAATTGCTTCATATAGTGGGTCTGTCCAGAGGTTGCCAAACTCACAATTCTGCGAACTTGTTGAAGGTCTCCTGGTGGCTGTACTGTTTTACATTCCCTCCACATGTGGCCTGTGACCTTCAAGTTGGATGTGCTTGATTGTAGATCATCTACCTGTGCTGGCTGGCCATATGCACGTCTTCTCTAGGGAAATATATATCCAAGTCCTTTGTCTATTCTATCCATTATTGACAGGTAAATTAACATTGTTCACATATTAACAGAACAATAAAACTTGTTCATATATTCAACTTGCAAATCCTTTGTCAAACATATGATTTGCAAATGTTTTGTAGGGTTTTCTTCATTTGCTTATTTGATTAAAATTTTATTTCACATGTTAAGCGCGGCTTGCTGCTTCTCTGATTACATAGCATCTGTAGGAAGGTTGCTCTCTGGAAGTATTGAGACTGCTTTCCAAGTCATGTTGCAGGCCTTGGATTCCTTATACTCACAGGCAGGTGGAGGCTGAACTGAATGATAAATTACTCAGAAAAAATGGTTCAGAAAGTCAGAATAGCTGTTAGGATTTTCATGGGATTAAATTCTAGCTTGTCTTACTTAGCAACTGTGTAAGCCTAGGCTTATTTGAGGACCCTTGTCATCCTTACTTTTTTTTTCTTGTGTTTAATGGGAACAATCATAGTACATACTTCATAAGGGCCACAGAGATACAGCAGGTATACTGAGAACACAAGAGCTACCCATAAAATACTCTTACAAAGTAAACACAGATTAGCACACTTACTGCCTCTCTGCAGTAGCTCTAAAGCTAGCGCAGTTGATGTGGCCAAGTAGCTATTGCTACATTATACAAAGGCACCATCCTTGCATGGCTTTCTAGCTCTACAGAAGAAAGGTTTCTCTCCTCCCAGCAGGCAGTGAGTGGCTGAGCAGAGCTGCTGATTCTGGAGCCACAGCTGTGTGCCAGATGGCCGGGTGGTGAGGCCATCACAGCCCAACAACCAACAGGTCTTCTCTGCACCAACTAGAGACTTGAAAAGAAAATGGGCAATAATAATAATTTAGCCCCAAACCTTAATAAACTGTTAATTCAGTATTTCCTGAGTAGCCCTGGTGTTTTTATAAATTTGCCCAAGGAGTGGAAGGAGAAGAAAGGCATCCAGCTCAGCCTAGCCACACGAGGAACTCTTAAGGCATGCCAAGTGCAAAGTTTCCCTTGATGATGGAAAGAACAGAGTCAGCAGAACAGGGTATCACATGAGGTGGTAATGCCCACAGGCATCAACAATAACTCAGAGGTAGAAGAAGAAGTTAGAGGCTGCCCGCCTATAAAACATGACCTGCCTAGCATGGCCCTCTTCTCCCTGTTCTAGGGCAAGGCTCAGGGGCAGAGTAGCTGTCCCCACTCTGGGTGAGGCATTTCTAGCTTGGTCAGGCAAGTGTGGCTCTCATCCTCCTGGCTGCTAAAGGAGAGTTGTGCAGTATTGGGGTTAGTGGTGACATGACCCTCCTCACAACGGCTACTGAAATAGTTTCCGAAGTGGCTCAGGGGTGAGTGGCCCTCATCGTCAGTCCTTCATGATGTTGTTTCTGGTGCCCAGCTAATGAACTTTATGGAACCCCCCCCCATTGTCATTGCTTAAAGGACTTCAGGTGTGTGGCTGAGAGGCAGTGTGGCTCTACATTCTCTACATAACATTCATCAATAATCAAGCAAAGTGATGCAAATGTAATAACCTGTGTCTACCCATCAGTGAAATTATCTGCTACTTGGACAACTGGATCAGACACTTGAATAAATATGGAGTTTCCCAACATTCCCTCCTCATGGTGGAGGACATGGTAGCCACCGGGACAATAAGGTATTGTCCCAAAATGATCCAAGAGGTAAAATATTGCTCAGAAATTTCCTCCCTTCTGTCAAAACATGCATTATCTACATTTGACTCCTTGATGTAATTTTTTTCTCAGAATTAAAATATTCTAAACTATTGGCTGGAAACCCTAGTAGAGGAAAACATTTTCCTAGTGTTTCGCACACGGCACACACTTTGCCTTCATTCCAGATTTAGCAGGATGGGGGCGGGGGCTAAATTCCAGAAAGATGTAAGTTACAGAAAGTGGTACAGAACTATAATGGTTTTCGAGAATGTGATGGTTTAAGTAAGAATGGCTCCCATAGGCACATATACTCGAATGCTTGCCAACCATATGACGGAACTTTTTGGAAAGAATTAGGGGGTATGGCCTTTCAGAAGGAGGTGTGTCACTAGGGACATACTTTGAGGCTTCAAAAGACTTTTACCATCCCCAGCTCTTCCTTCTCCCTTTGTACCCTCCTACCCACCGCACCTCTGCCTCCAACCTGTGAATCAATGTGTAAGCTCTCAGCTGTTCCTTCCACCATATCTTTGCTCTGCTGCCATCATGGACTCCATGATTAAGTTCCCTTAATCATGGTGTTTTGCTATAGCAATAGAAAGGTAATTAAGACAGAGTCTGATCATGTATATAAGATATGGCAGGGCCATCTCAGTCCTCTAGGACTGATGGGATGGGATGGAAGAAGCAGCCATAGACTGAAACAGACTAAATTATATCTACCTAGAGCGGTCATCACATTTCCCATGATGCAATGAGGCCAGTGGCATGCCCAGTTCAAGACTTATTGGCTCAGACGAAAGGCAAAAGCTTCAGGCAGGCTGCATCGTCTCACCTCTCCCTTTGCTTCTTATTCTTTGACTTCATCAATCACAATTCTGACTCTGCACAAACCACCCTGGAACCTGCCAGACAAATACTTCCTCCCAACTCTTCCCTTAGGTCTACACTAGGATAACCTCGTGGTTGCCTTTGCTTTCTCTATCGCCCTCACCAGTATTTAATCCCCTCCCCACCGTATTTCTCATCTCATTCCCTACTCCAAGTCTCCTGTAGAGTCTTCTCACCCATTTATACTATATTATTTATAACTGAGTAATTTATTTGTATGCGTTATGTTTGTGTGCTCGCTTGAGTTTATGTGCACCATGTACATGAAAGCCTGCGGAGGTCAGAAGAGGGTGCAGGATCACCTGAAATGGGAGTTATGGTTGGTTGTAAGCCTCCTTGCAGGTACTGAGAACTGAACCTGAATCCTCTATAAAAGCAAGAAGAGCTCTGTACTGGCTAATTGTATGCCAAGTTGACACAAACTAGAGTCATCAGAGTGGAAGGAGCCTCAATTGACAAAATGTGTCCATAAGATTGGGCCATAGACAAACCTGTAGGGTGTTTTCTTAATCAGTGATTGACGGGGAAAGCCCAGCCCATTGTGGGCTGGTGGTCCTGGGATGGTGGCCTTGGGTTCTATAAGAAAGCAGGTTGGGCAAGCCATGGGGAAAAAGCCAATGAGCAGCTCCCCTCCATGGCCTCTGCATCAACTCCTGCCTCCAGGATCCTGTCCTGCCAGAGTTCCTGCCCTCATTACTTTTGATGATGAACTATTATATGGAACTGTGAAAGAAATAAAGCCTTTCCTCCTTGAATTGCTTTTGGCCATGGTGTTTCATCACAGCAATAGTAACCCTGACTAAGACAAGCTCTTAGCCTTTGAGCCACCTCCCCAGTTCCTGTTTTTATTATTAATAATTGCCTATATACTTCTGCCTTAGTCACTGTTCTGTTTGCTGTGAGGAGACACCATGACCAAGGCAACTCTTATAAAAGAAGGCATTTAATTGGGAGCTTGCTTACAGTTTCAGAGGAACAGTCCCCATTATCATCATGGCAGGGAATATGACATCAAGCACCACACTGGAACAGTAGCCGAGATCTACCTATATCCTGATCCACAAGCAGAGAGAGTCTGGGCCTGGTATGAGCTTTTTAATCCTCAAAGCCCACATAGAAGTGACATACTTCCTCCAGCAAGGCCACAAGTCCTTATCTTTCTGAACCTTTCAAAGAGTGCCACTCCCCAGGGACTAAGCATTCAAACATATGAGCCTATGGGAGGCCATTCATATTCAAACCATCATACCTCCTCTCCACCCATGTTGATATTTTTAGTCTGTTTTGTTATCTAAATGAGTGAACAGTACCTGCAGCTCTCCACAGATATGTCACCAATGAAGTATATATAGGATCATTTCTACATTTAGTGCAGCGATGATGCCAACAACAAACTTCCCAGACATGTGTGGTGGTAGATGAGTGAAAATGTGATCAATAAGCAAACTTCCTTTGCATTCTGCAACATTTAGGAACAAGAATGACACATAGACAAAAACAATGTTCCAACACAAAGTCAAAACTCTACAAAGAAGCACATATCAATGTGGATCTTCCTTGAAAATACAAAATTTGGGGCAGATGTATGGCTTGGTTTAAAGTATTTGCCTAGCCCGGTGGTGGCAGCGCACGCCTTTAGTCCCAGCACTCGGAAGGCAGAGGCAGGCAGATCTCTGTGAGTTCGAGGCCAGCCTGGTGAGTGAGTGCCAGGATAGGCTCAAAGCTACACAGAGAAACCCTGTCTCGAAAAACAAAACAAAACAAAAAAGTATTTGCCTGATCTTCATGAGGTCAGATTTGATCCCAAACATGGCAAGAGAAACCAGTCAGTTGCAATTTTTGCTTAAAATAATAATTGTAAGATGGCAAAAATAATCCCCAGGGAACCTCATCCAGCTGCTAAATAGCAGTTACTTCTATAACACTGTCTCTCTTTAGTCTGCATTCCCCTCCTAGCCAAAACAAGAAACATGACCGTGCACGTTGAGGTCTTCCCAGCTAGCTTTCTGGAGATCTTGCCCAGTCTCCCCTGCCACCTATTCTCCTCTCTCCCAGGCCATTAGCAAGAGAAAGCCCTTTTGCTGCCTTCATGAGCTGATCTCCGTACTTTCATAGAGCATGTCTCAAACCAAGGACCCCAGCTGCATACGATCACCAGGCTTTCAGGTGCCAGCCACCACTTCCCATTCCTCCTGAAGGCGGTACTCTGTCCTTCTGCCCTAATCATGCTACACTGCTGTCACATTCAACCTTGATTCCCATTGGCCAGCTTCACACATGTTGGAGAGATGGAAAATCTCCAAGATGATGCCACTCAACCCCCTTTCTGCAGATATGACTCTGTGGTGATGATTTCACCTTTCTCTTTCTTCCAATTGTCTCTGTGAGACAACAAAATTATTACGATCAAATTCTTTACCTGTTTTTCCTTACATTACAATGATGATTTCAATAGCTATGGAAGAGTTTGCAACTGGCACCCCTGACTTATTGCTGTCCGTTAGGAAGCGGACATCATCCTCCCAACCAGACATCAAAGGTGTTCTGAAATTGCTTGTGCTTCCTTTCCTGCCCTTTGTTTTTGAAGCACATTTTACATACAACAAATGCATAGAATAAATTCCACATGTATATATGTACACATAAAATACATATTTATGCATTTGTATGATGAACTCTGATATTAGTCAGTCTTTACTACTGTTTTAGAAATTTAAGAAGCTTGAGGTTTAGGAAGATAAATGCATAATTTCATCTTGTTCAGTACATTTATTTGCTTCATTAAGTAAAACCTCTGCAATTTCTTACAATGGGTAATATATCTGACTTTGTTTTGCCAAATGCTATACTTCACCTTGATGTTTGAAGGAATATTTCTCTACTGGCAACATTTTTAAAAGGATTTATCTTTAATTATGTGTCTGTCTATGTGCCTGTGTGTCTGTGTATGTGAACACAGGTGCCCACCACCAAGGGTCCTCCTAAAGCTGGGGATGTGGAGCTGGGAATCAAACTTGGGTGACATGCAAACCATCTCTCCAGCCCTAACTGTGGGTTTTTTTCTTTGTTTGGTTTTTCAAGATAGAATTTCTCTGTGTAACAGTCATGGATGTCCTGGAACTCGATTGCTAGACTAGGCTGGCCTCTGACCTGTCTCTGCCTCCCAAGTGCTGGGATTATAAAGGCGCGTGTGTGCCATCACTGCTTGGCTGCTGTGATTTTTATTTGTTAGGAATCTCCCATTCAAATTTATGGTACATAATTCCATCACCTTCTGGATTTCACAGTCTCTGTTGAAAATGCATTTCAAGTTTTGTTGTTGAGCTCATTTCAATCTGGGTATGCCATATCCCCCTCTTCCCCTCCACACCATGTTACGTTCACTGGCAGCAAGAAGCCTCAGCATGGCTGTCTTTAGATTTGTCAGAAGTTTTGTTGAACTTTCTAATAAATTTTTAAAATTCTTAGTCCTCTAACTTCAAATGCTTCTTTTCCATTGTTTCCCACAGATACCCCTATACTCCAATTATTCATATGTTAGATGAGGTCACTATATCCTGTGTCTAAATTTTAACTTTTCAGTTTCATTTCCTTCTTTGATTAAAAAAAGTCTCTTGCATTTTATTTAGTGTGTGAGCTTGTGTATGTGTGTGTGCGCGAGCGCGCGCACTCACACACATGCACATGAGTGCATACCACAATATGCATGTGGAAGTCAGGGGATGACTTTTGTAAATCAGTCCTCCCCTTCCACCCTGTAGGCATCAGGGATTGAACACAGACGATAAGGCTTGGCCACACATGCCCTTAAATACTGAGCCATTTTGCCAGCCCCTAAGTTTAGATTTTTTTCAATTATTTTTCTTCTGATTCACTAAAGCTGTTTTCTGCAGAGATCAAAATAGGTTTTTTTAAACAGTAAAATGAACAATCAACTTCAGATGCTGTGTCACTGTGGTCTTGAATGGCAACTGGATTCTTCTGCATATCCCCAGACAATTTTTACCTTCAAGAAATGGTATTCATTTGTAGGCTGTATCCTTAATCCCCAGGCATGGAGCCTGGACACTTGCCTGAGGTCCTCCTTTTATTACTAACCAACCAGAGGTTCTTCTGGTGAATTCAAGGTAGAAATCATAAAGGGGCAGGCAACATGATGAGAGGGAGACTTTCCTGAGACTCGCATTAGTTAGATGTGGTCTTTGCAAGCACAAAGGATATATGGAAGGTGGATATATGACTGTCTTTCCAAAGAAGCAAAGAGTGTCACTCTCATGAACATCTTTACATAGCTGGCACTTGCAGCAACCCTAGAGTTCCTGCTATCTGCAATGTACCAGGTTTACACTAGACACAGCAGTTTTCTAGGCTGACAAGTCAATCAAACTGTACTGCAGAGAACCAGGGTTTGCAGAGAAAGCATAGAAGAGGAGGCAGCAGCTCCCGAGTCTTGTCTTCAGTGAGAACATTTTACAGAGACTCTGTGGAGGCTTGGTGAGGACATCTGGAAGCTCCCTGTGTGGTCCCCCTCCCACCCATGGTAAGTAAACCCCATCCATTACCCCACTCTACGAAAAGGTTGAGTTCTTGTCATCTCTGCTGCCTGATGCTCCTACTTCTGCTGTTTTTGAAGAATCCCCCACAGGCTAGCAAGTCATTTGAGAGAAATGGCCTACAAAGGATTGAATGTTCTATCTCTCTCTTTCTCTCTCTCTCTCTCTCTCTCTCTCTCTCTCTCTCTCTCTTTATTTCTTTTGGTGGTATTTGTTTTTACATTGCAATTGCCTTAGGAACCTTGAATCTGACTTTATTTTTTTCCAGACAGTGTTTTCTTGGGCTCATCTCCTCCTGTGTTTTTCTGAGGTGAACACAGGCCTGTCTCTGTACATTTCCTTCTTGAAAATCCATGGCTGAATCCCATCATGGTTCAGAATTTGTCACAACAGTCAGTTACATAATTTGTCCAGCTTTTATGATTGTTTTGGGGAGAGAAGATGATTAAATAATCTGGCATATATTTGTCTATCCAGGTTTTAAAAAAGAGATCTTATTCTCTTCTTGGGTAGGGAAGACATCTGTATTTCCAAAGGTAAATTATTCCTGGAGTTTTAATTTCTTTTATCCTTCCAGAATCCCCAACTCATTTTTAATTCCCCTTCCAACCCTGGACCTAGGGAGCCAGCGATCCACCCGTTGTCTCTATATATTTGCTGGTCTGAAGTTTCCTGCAAACAGAGTCACTCAACGTACACCATTTGCTTAACTGTGCCCAGATGATGTGTTCAGCTGTAACCATGTGGTTGAGCCCAGCAGAGTCCCTTTGTTGATGCTGCTCATCCATTGAGGGTCTTCTCTAATTTCATTTGATGAAGGACACTTGGGTTGTTTCCATTGTGGGTCTGCTAGGATCACTTATTAACACGCAGCTACAAGTGTGCAAATCTCTCTCTATGAAAATGCCAACAAATGCATTGCAGCATCACAGGATAAAATGATGATTAACTGTATGAGTGACTGTCCCTCAGATCAGCATTCTATGGAATAGTTGCTCCACTAATCACAAATGTTTTCTGTCCTCCATCTTTCTAATTCTACTTGTGACTTTTGTTTATAAATGCTGAAAACGACTGGGAGGCCCAGACTGAAAGGGCCTCCTCACAGCTCATAGGACAGACTGTGTGTCCTTCCAGTTCACATGACAGGGCAGGTGGAGTAATCTTGATTGTATCAAATTAACCCAAGTAGAGGCTGTAAGGCTGGAAGCAGATTTCAGAAAGATCCTGGAGACAGAAACCTATGCAGGTCCTCCTAGGAAGTAGCAAGAAGAAATGACTTGTGGGTGGGATGCCATGGGTGTCATGTACTATTTTGAAAGGCCCTTACATGTGAAAAGGTGTGGTACATACAAAGTCAGATTTACATGTATATGAAACGCATACAATCAAAGGCCCTGTGCATACTGGAGAGTTCCTCTGACCTAAATATATACACATCCAGCCTATGTTCTACCAATGAACAGTTACTTAACAACTGTGTTAGAGAAAGTGGGGTGCTGTGTGGAGAGGGGGGAATACAGGTTCACTGGCTCTGCACTGAGAAGAGCCACCCCAGCCTGCACTGGAAGTGTGGAATCAGACAGCAACCTTTCAAAGCTAGCTCATCTGTATATGGTTTCTGGAGTAGTTACAATGAAAAGGTAGGAAACACCCCCCCCCTGAAATACTGTACCCTCTTTTCATGCCACACATTGATGGAAATGCTGTACAATTATCTGTTTAATTCTAAAAGTTGGGCAAATGATGACATGGCAATGAGAAACAGTAAAATGAGCACAATTTTAGAGATGCAACATAGGAGATTTTATGTAGCTACACTTTGAAAAAGAAAGAACAAAATCAATCAACTGTAGAAGAGACCTTGGAGTGGCATGTGAAATGATGGCCAGTTCCAGTACCCAGGAATATCCAGAATGTCCTCACTGTGTGGCCACAGTGCCTGGGGGCAGCAAGCATTGCCAAGTGTTGCCATCCTGCACTGAGGTGTGGTCTGTGAGAGCAAATTCTTCCCATTCCCTGTGGTCACTGTGGATGTCAGTGAGAGGTGATGATATATACATAACCAGGTGGTATTCTTAACTAGGTATCATTCTGCCCCTATTGCTCCAATAAATCTCCACAGCATCTTAAAGCAAGGGAGAAACAGCTGCAGTAACATTGACAGAGGACCTGGCTATTAAGCTGTCTGCAGACTCTAGAATCAGTGAAATGTTTGACAGGGCAGGGACAAATACGTATTAGCAACATTGCTTAATCCATGTTTCAAGGGCAGAATTTGAAACCAGGCTTTCAAACCAGGCTTGCTCTGATCACTGGAAGGATACTGTCATAAAAGAAATGCCAGAAGCCATGCCGTGGCCATGACGTGTGTCTCCTGCCCTTCGTCAGCTTGCCAAACCTCTCAGGCAAAATGCATCTCATAAGACAGAAAGCACCTGGCTCAGAGATGAAGCAAAAAGAATGTCCAGCTTGGAGAATAGCTCAGTCAGTAAAGTGTTTGCTTTGCAAGCATAGAGACCTGAGTTTGATCCCCAGAAGTCACATTTTAAAAAAAAATCAGATTCGGTGCCACACACTTGTAATCCCAGGGCTGTAGCCATGGAAACAAGCAGATCCCTGAGACTCAATGACCAGTCAGCCTTGTTACTGAGAGAGTTCCAAGCTAGTGACAGACATGTCTCATAAATAAGGAGGATGTGTCTCCAGGAATGACAGCCGAGGTTATCCTCTGGCCTCCACATGCATGTGAACTATGTGCACATGAACACACCAACATGTGCACACACACTCACAGTCATGTACATAATTTTTTAAAAGTGACAGAGTCAGTATTTTCAAAAGGAGTCATCAGATTAACCCCCATGGTCCTTGGGCCTGTGTTTTTCACTTTTGAGGGGGCAATATGTTGGGGTTCTACCTTACAGTATGTGTGCCAACATGTGGTTGCTGGGAATTGAACTCAGGATCTCTGGAAGAACAGCCAGAACTCTTAAACTCTGAACCATCTCACCAGCCCTGTACTTTACAGTATGTTAATGTCTGCTGTTTTTTACTGAATGATCCAAGAACCAGAAAGAGGACTACATTGACAGTTATGGATTTGTGCACACACATTCCCCTGAGCTCCCAAGCAATGACTTCTCATGAAAAGGGAAGTAAGGAAAGAATTCCTTCATGTAGCCTAAGCACAAATGGTGGCCTGGTGAGTCTTAGTGGGAGTAGACACTGGTCTACTGACTAATTTTATGTCACAAGCTAGGGTTGTTTTAAAAGAGGGGACTTCAATTGCGATAGTGCTCCTACTAAAAGAGCTTTTGTGTAAGCCTGTAGTGCATTTTCTTGACCAATGATTGAGGTGAGAGGGCCCAACCCACTGTAGGTTGTGTGGCCCCTGAGCAGACCCTGGCTTGTGTAAGAAAGCAGGCTGAGCAAGCCGCGGGGAGCACAACAATAGACAGCACTCTTCCGTGGCTTCTGACTCCATTCCTGCCTCCAGGTTCCTGCCCTGAGTTCCCGTCCTGACTTCTCTCACTGATGGGATGTGACCTGGGAGCTATAAAGGTAAAAATAAACCATTTCCTCCCCAAGTTGCTTTTGATCATTGTATTTTACTAAAGAATTAGAAACCTGCCAGGCGTTGGTGGCTCACGCTTTTAATCCCAGCACTCGTGAGGCAGAGGCAAGCAGATCTCTGTGAGTTTGAGGCCAGCCTGGTCTCCAGAGCGAGTGCCAGGATAGGCCCCAAAGCTACACAGAGAAACCCTGTCTCAAAAAACCAAAAAAAAAAAAAAAACCCAAAAAAAAAAGAAAAAGAAAAGAAAAAAAAAAGAATTAGAAACCCTAAGACAACTGGTATACACCTTTTCGTGATTGCCATGCATGGTAGCCTATCAGATCTTTCTTAAAGCTAGTGATGTTTCAAGCTAGCATTTTTATAGTTTGTAATGATTTTGCAAGACCATACAGCTTGACAAGGCTGACTCAGGAAGGGGAGGGTGGTACCAGATGGTGACTTAGCCTATAACACTGTCACAGATGTTCCCCAGAGTCAAACAGTTGTCTTGAAGGCATAGATGCCACACAATCAGTTCAGTGTTTCCATCCAGGGTGAGAACGAAGGGGAGCCAAGTCCTGAGGAAAGAGATGTTCTGCTGGTGGCTGGTGGCTGGTGGGCGGTGGTGGGTTTGGTTCTGATGTCTCACAAAGCCGGTGTCTCCACAAAAGAACAACCATTCTTTCCATGTCCTTTTGCAGACATGTCCCTTTTGACATTACAACTTGACTTTGTCATTTACAATGTCCATGTTAAAGAAACAAGCAAATTACGAAAAAGAAAAAAAAAAAAAACTTGAACCATGGAGAATAAAAGTCCCATAATGTTTTCAACAGGTGCCTGCTTTTGTGTTGGGCTTCGTTCATAGCTATTCTGAGGTGCATGCTGCCCACACATAGGGCACAACTGCTAGATTTCCTTTCTCGGACTCCAAACTTTGTTGAACCAGCAAACTGGCACATGAGCAATTTATTTGTTTTCAAAGTTTCAAGTGAAGTGGCAAACTCTCTTCCAAGAAGGCAACTGGCTACCTATGGGGAATATTTAGAGCCATGGTTCTGGGTTTAGGGGGAAGCCTGTGGTGTGGCCAGGTTTTGGGGGGCCTGTGGTGTGACCAGGTTTGGAGGGAGGCCTATGGTGTGAGCAGGTTGAAGGCAGAGACCTGTGGTGTGACCAGATTGCAGCGGGGAAGCCTGCGGTGTGAGCAGGTTTGGCACAGTGTTTTTGGCTCTTCCACTATCACTGTAATTTCAGTTGTATTTCTCAAAGTGTTGGTTAAGTGTGTGCCCTGAGGCAGGCTTGGTGTGGAGCAGCAGTGAGAAGAGAATAGCCCTTGACTATGGCAGAGGGGAAGGCACAGACCTGGACAGGAGGCTTGAGGTGATGGCTGGGGGTGACTTCAGGGACATTGACTACCTAGCGGCCGAGGCACAGCTGACCTGGTTCCCTCACGTCTCAGTGTGTCTCCGTCTAGCACCATTCCCTCCTTTATATCCCCTCCAGGTCTTTGTTTTCCTTTCCTCTTCCCCTCTCATGCCTCACATTCTTCCTCTCACGCCAAGAAGCACCAGCGAATGTCTGAGCCTCGATGATGCTTATCTCCTATGAATCACACTGGCTTTTTCAGCTCCAGCTAGCCAGCACCAATTGTCCCAGTAAAGAAAAAGTCTCACTTCAGCGGTACCAGGCTCTTGTTAATCACAGCTCATTTTTTCCAACTGGAGTTGATTCTTAATTCAAATGATCACATGGAAACCCTGATGAGAAGTCTCTGCTTCCCTCTGAAACTTCAAAAGCCAGGCCTCCATCTTTACGGCTCTCAGCATTATCTTCCAATTTTCCACAACAGCTCAGTAAGCTCTGACCATGCAGTGGCTTTTCCAACTCAAAGCATCCAAATTATCCATCTTCCTCCCACGAAACAATCAGAGTCATGAAAGCCATATGGTGAGGTTCATCACAGCACCCTCTCTCTGGTACTAGCACTTTCCTGGTGCTGTGATGAAATACTACCCAAAATCAACCTGGGGAGGAAAGGGTTTATTTAGCCCACACTCACATGTCATAGTTGATCATTGAGGAATGTCAGGACAGGAACTCAAGCAGGAACCTGAAGGAGGGAACTGAAGCAAAGACCATGGAATGATGGTGCGTTTTGGCTTGGTCACCCTACTCTTGCTTAGTTTTCTTACACAACTCAGGACCACTTGACCAAGAGTGATGCCACCCACAGTGGGCTGGCTCCCATCTTATTCATCATCAATCAAGACAATGGCCTATGCAACCTGCTCGCAGGCCAAGCTGATGGAGCCTTCATCTGAGGTTCCCTTTTCCTGAGTATGTCAAGTTGACAACCAAGATTAGCCATCCCAGACAGCATTTGTGTGAAACAGAGGGCCACTATTTTGGCTGGGAAAAGTGCTATAGATGATTTTAAAAAACTGAAAAGCCAAAGCAATAAACTAGATAAGAAAAACTATTAGAAGATATTTTAAAAATATAGATTATCTTTGTTTAGACATCTTTAAGTGACTGACAAACAAAACCAGCTTGTGGAAATAGAAAGATGTCCACCTCTCCTTAGAACCCACACCCTATCATATGACCAACTGGCTCTCAGAGCAGATCTTGATCTATAAATCAATGACCGTCCTTGGGTCCAAGTGTCTGCCTCTGACTTGTGCTCAACTTCCATAGGTATGACACGTGCAATCCAAAGATGCTAAAGGGCCCCCTGCCTCTTGCACATGTGCACTGCTGCAATCAATGGGGAGACCATCCTAGCCTTTGACCATAATGGCCCAGGCTGCCTGAGACTGACAGTACAGACTATGGGGATATGTATACAGATGATGTGGCCAGTGCCATGAAGCCCACATTGACAGCACAATGAGAATGTCCCTCTATATAGCCAGCTGCCGGACACAGGTTGAGGTCACAAGCCCAGCAGCCTTCTGTGTCAGCCTGGACCATCAGGACTTGGCACAGCAGAGGCTGGCATAAAAAGTGAGAGACCCACACTAGGAATTCTATGTGATCTTAGAATGTAGAAGAAGGAGCCAAAGCCATGAAACAGAACAAGCTACATAAACCTTTTCCTTTCTCACCCCAGCTTGCTAACATGGAGATTAAATGACAAACAGCTATTGATCTGTGGAATGCAATCTAATTTCAAAAGAAAAACTCTCTCAATGCCATAATCACTTGTGGGTGGCAACAATCGCCCACCTTCCTGTGACCTAACTCGTGTTTATGGTAGCCTTGGTCCCATACACAGTTGCAGAGAGAGAAGCGAGCCTTGGGAATGTCCCAGGCGTGTCCCCCATGGCAAGCCTAGGTCCTCAGGAATCTAGAGATACCTTCCCTATTAGACCTTTTCAGACATGTCTATGGACCATAGCACCAGCCTGAGCCACTGGACCTGGGTTGGCCTGTAGTCTCACACCAGTAGGTCCTGGACATGCTGATTTATAATGCCCTGGCACTGTTAGAGCAGTGGCTATTACCTGGCTGAGCCTGGTGGCATGGCCTCTGTATGAGCCAGACAGGGGACCATGCTGAAATCTATGTTAGATAATGAGGGATGGACAAGTGTGACAAATTGGTGACCCCCAGCAGTGTTCCCTGAGCTTCCAATCACCCCTTCACTGACTTTCAAGAATGTTGTCTGGATGCCACAAACAACCCAGGTGGCTTTGCAGTTGTATCCATGATGATGTACAGGGGAGACAGAGCCCTGGTGGTGATCCCCAAGGCCTGGTTCCTTCCCATTTCTAAAGATTGAACTCCAAGGAAGGTCAGATCAAATGGACTCAGAGGCCAGGGAAGAACATGCTGACCTCTGGAGGTCCATTCCTGGGCTTGTTTCCAAGGGAATGTTCAGAGTTCCTTCCTTCCTTCCATATTGGCTCAAGATTTCAGACAGGTGTCTCTTAAGAAACTATTGAGTTGATACCAATCAAGATGACTGTACTTCACTCCTGAAGAGGCTCCACTTCCAAAGACCTTCTCAGCCCGAAAGTTTGATGCTTCTACATGGATGGACCCTCTTCCTCCCTCCCTTCCTCCCTCCTTCCCTTTATTTTTTCTTTCAACTATATTGTCAGAGCTTTCATTATGCAGTTTCCATGTATGCGTACAATGCGCCTTGAACGCATCCATCCCTCCTCTACTCTACTGATTCCCACTTTTGCATCTTATTTTACCTCTCCTCTAGATTCACATATGAAAAACAAAGACTAAACATAAAGATGTCCATGCAAATGACAAGCCTTCATTCTTCTTCATAGCCGAATAAAATTCCATTGTATATAACCCACATTTCCTCCATCCGTCCATCCACTGACGGGCACTTAGGGATGTGCGAATGTCTGTGGCATGCTCAGGAATGGTGCGGCTGGACCACACGGTAGTTCCATTTTTAGCTCTTTGAAGAACCACTCCATTAGTTATGTCTGCACGAGTCTGCATTCCTGCCATGAGTGAAGAGCGTGTCCCCAGTCCCCACATCCTTGCCAACGTTTGTTGTCATTTGTTTTCACTCTTTATCTCTGGATTTCCAGTGGAGTTCTATTGTAATAAATTAACAGAAATCAAGACTTTATCATTCCCTTTTGAAACTTGTAAATTCAAGAGCAACTCTTATGTACACACAACATACAACATCCCAGCAGAAACAGAGCCGAACTGCAGCAACTGCCAATTAAACAGAAGGTCAATTTTCCTTTCCCAAAAATGTTTCCAAAATTCCAAGTCCCCATAGTTGGCTGTGGAATTGATCCCTGTGGCTACAGATGGCAGCCATTCTGAGGGGGTGAGTGGGAATCTCTAGTAAGTTTTGATTGGCACTTTCCTGAAGAGCAGGCTTCCTCCGGATGCAAGGAAGGAAACACCAGTGCCAACGGAGCTGTGTTGGGGCCCGAGTATGTGTGTCCTCGTCCATGTCTGCTGCAGAGGGTCAGTTTTGAGCTTGCTGGTGGCAGACTCTGCTCTAGGGAGACAATGCTGCTGAAGTCTGCTTCACAGGCTTAAGTCTTTCTTGCAGGGGTGTTTATGTCCTGTTTATATTCTTAACAAGAAAACTATTTAACTATTGAAAGAAAGGGAAAGGGAAAAAAATGTGTTCTGAAGGAAAGGACCATGCAGCACCTCAGCTCAGCTGAAAGCAGAGGGTGGTGAGGTGAGGTAAGCTGAGTCATCCTGGCAGCACACCTGGGTCTTTCAGCAGATGGGCAAGCTCATTGCTTCCAGAATCCAGGGAAGATATTCTGTGGCAAATTCCTATTGGAAAAAAGTCAGGTCTTCCCCACTTCCGGCCTGTGGGCAATACTCACCTCACACATTGTTTCTCTGAAACTACAAACGAATTGCAAATATGTTGCTGCCATATCTCTCTAAAACTTATGCTGCTAGGTCAGGCTATAGCTGCTTCATAATGGACTCAGTTAATCCTGTACAGCCCTCTACTGTCCTTGCGGTCAGCTCACAGTTGTCTTTCAGTAGAGCATTTGAAGACGAAGCATCCATCCATCATTCAAGTTGCTCCCCCCACCCAGCAGTTTTCTAATAAGGAAGTAGGGGGAGAGAGTAAGGTAGTGCAGTGGGTATGGGGTCTGGTTTGTACCGCATTTACAAAAACCCAGTCACTTCACAAACTGTAAAACTGGGCAATCTCCAGGTTCACATTCTCCATGGTATCTACAGGACCAATTTCCATGCACATGGCCACCAATGTACTTTTAACCCAATAACAAAAAGTAATCAAATCCTACACTAGTATGTGTTGATTCTGTATGTAAATGACAGCTCTTTCTCATCTTCACAGTTCTGTCTTTGCCCATCTGAAGCAAAGTTCTCTTGCAGAACAAAACCAACAGAATGAATTATATTCCAAAAGAGATTTAAAACAATGGTTTATATGCTATGGGTTCCATGTGCATCCTGGCTGGTCATCTCATTGTCTGGGGGCTTCCCTGTTCTTTTTCTGTCAATCTATACTGCACAACAGCTGATAACCTCTGCCATGAGTCCAATACCTCCAGCCCAGGTGCAAGCCAAACATTCAACTTTGGATTTATTGATAGCTCTGTCCAAGCTCTCTCCTACAGACCTAATCCTAACCTCAGTCACATTGACATCACACACCGTCATCCTCTGTCTTCCCCAATTAAATGAATTGTTTTCTGAGAATTTTACAAGGTATGTGAAGAGGAAAATACATAATCAAAATCCATCTAAATTATATGACCATAAGATTTGAGGTAGAAAAAAAATCCTATGAAATGTAAGTGAGAAGGAGCACACTTTGCATGGGAAGTTGTCAACTTCTCTGCAAACCTGTTCAACTCTGGTCGGTCTACAGATTAACTACTGTGAATTCTAAGCTTTCATTGGGGTCAATGACAAACCTTTAAAACCGCATATGAAAATCAGCCTTCTCAGGCAACACAGTTTAACCATCTGTGGCTTCATAAATATTAGAAATGTGCTAAACTAAGGAGTCCAGATGGGGATATCTTGCCCTGTCGAGAACTAGTCCATGAGTTAGGGCATCTTTTTTGCACACAGCAGCTGCTTCAAATAGGTAGGATAATTAATGTACAAGCAATACTCAGAACTACTGAGTTGGGGCAACAAGACCACACCATTGTCCTTTGCTTTAAAACTCAGGCAGGGTGACATGGCATCACACAGAAGAGCTGAAGCCTCCAGTCACTCACAAGAAACTCCTGTGCTTTTAGCCTTTCCCAACCCATTTCCAAAACATGAGCGGCAATGGGTCTTCATAAATGTTAGACACTTTGTACAACTGTGTAGACACCAGTTAGGTGTCCATGTCCTCCAAACAAATGGTCACTCATGTTCCTATAAGCAACCCTCGTAAAACTCACAGGGTCTCTCTCTCTCTCTCTCTCTCTCTCTCTCTCTCTCTCTCTCTCTCTCTCTCTCTCTCTCAAACACACACACACACACACACACACACACAGTGAAATAAGGCTGTCTGAGAAAAGGAAGGGGATTATAGGAGTAGGAGGACAGGAGAGGGTAACGGGTAAAGAAGATTAGAATGCATTTTGTCCACGTGTGCAGATGTCATAATGAATCCCACCCATCATTATGTAGAATTAATATATGCTAATAAAAATAGTTTTTAAAAAAGTCTCTAAGTTGAAAAATCCAAGCTGAAGCATGGTTAAAAAGCAATAATGGGCAAATACCCAAGTATATAGGTAGAAAAATAACCACTACAGCATTATGTTTTGTTTTGTGCTCTCTCTCTCTCTCTCTCTCTCTCTCTCTATATATATATATATATATATATATATATATATTATATATATTCCTATCTCTCTCCCTTTCCCCCCTCTCTCTCTGTGTATGTAAAATGAGAGGAGCCTAGGAAGATTTCACAGGAGGGAAAAAAGAGCAGCTAGCTGTGGGCCAAAGGTTGATACGTTAGTGAGAAAAAAAATCCACTATAAATGGAGTCCTAAAGATCAGATGCTACAAAAAAAAAAAAAAAAAACTGTAAAAAAGAATCCCTGTACTCCGTGAGCCAAGACACATAGGGCCACGGCCCTATCCCAAAGGATATGATAGACTGATGACCCCCTATGGAAGGCCTCACCCTCCCTGGGGAGCAGAAAGGATATGTGATAGGTAGGGTTTTAGTTGGGGGGGGTTGATAGGGGAGGAGGGGCGGGAGTGGGAACTGGGATTGACATGTAAAACAATCTTGGTTCTAATCCAAATTAAAAAACAAAAGAAAAAAACTAAAAAAAAAAAAAAAAAAGAATCCCCATTAATGCAGTGGGCTAGAGGAGTACATCTTGGGTGAAGGATATTGTTGCTGGGGAAGATGTGGACATTTCCATTGTGACCATGTGAGACACTTCTGCCGATGCATGTTTTCCTGAAACACAACCACAGGAGCTGGTGGCACAGGGCAAGAGTAGAGCACTTGCCAGCCATCTCAAGTGTCCAAATTCAGTCTCCAGCATTACAAAAAAAAAGTAGCACAATGGGCTCAGCATCCTGTGAATGTGGCACCCAGTCATCAGATAGGGTTAGGGAAGGAGAGCTGTGAAATGCCAACTTCCTTCATGACAGGGTGGCTGCACATATCAACTCAGAGTAGCTGTAGTTACCTGCGCATGATAAAGCCAGACAAACTTTCAACCTGGGTCGAGGGGGCCCTGAGATCCCACCCTGATTTAAGGAGCTACTGGTAGTGGATGGCTGCTGAAGAAAGGAAAGTCAATCTCCTTAAGTGACTTGGCCTCTGGTAGATTGCCATTACCTCAGTGGATGTCTACACACCCGTGTCCACGTGGTCAGCACTAATTGGGCTCAGAACATTATTATGAATAAAAGAGAGAGGAGATAAAGTGGAAGGAGGGGCACCAGCTAGTTGGAGTGCAATAGTGGTAGGCTAATGGGCTCAAAATTCATTGTATAGATGTATGAAATTTTCAAAGAATAAATAAAAATTATCTCTTTGAGTGCCCTAAACTATGACACAGAATCAAGCACCATTCTCTATGTGGATTGCACACACTAAGACACTGAGCAGCGCTGGGATTGGAAAGAACACCTTGACTTAGCCCTACCTTCCAAATGTGCCTCTGCGGTGACTCAGTGACACAACATCTGGAGGTGTCAACCTGGACAAAGAGCTCAGTGAGCACCCCAGAAGAAGCTAACTACATGGGGAAATGTCACCTTGCTGCAACCAGTAGTAACTCCAGAAGGAAGACACCCGGGGAGCAGGGGTTGGTGGGGATGGAGGTGGGGAGGAGATCCTCAGCAGGTGGCTGAAATCACTGTTCCTATTGCTGTAGGTTTCTGTTCTGCCTGTTCCAGAAGTCGCCTTGCTAAAGCCCCAAATAAACACGCAGACACTATATTAATTATTAAACTGTTGGCCGATGGCTAGAGCTTCTTATTGGCTAGCTCTGCCTTAACTATACTAATTAATAGTATAACTACTAATCTATGTATTTCTACATGACCTAATCTTACCAGAGAACACTTTGCCCTATCCTTCCAGTCCCTCCATGGCATCTCCTCCCATGATATCTCTGCCTACATTTCCCAGAATTCTCCATGTCTCCTAGCTCCGCCTATCTTTCTGTCTAGCCAATCAGTGTTTTATTCATTAACCAATAAGAGAAACATATATACAGAAGGCCATCTCTCATTAGTCTCCAGACATCAAGTACTTCCTGACATGACATACTAAGGGAAACACATCATTGTGACATTAAAATACAGACCCATGAACAGGGCTGGGGCATAGTTGTTAGAGAGCTAACATACCATTTGAAGTCATGAGCTTGACTCTTGTCACCGGGGAATAAACCTAGGTGCAGTGGCACATGCCTTCAATCTCAGAATACAGGTGGAAGAGAGAGGAGAGTAAGTACTTCAAGGCTATCCTCTCCAGCTGCTGCTAGCTGTGTAGCCAGTGCAGGGACAACCTGGAATTCCTGAGATCCTGTTTGGATAAAAGAAGCATGTAAGCAGAATTGAATCACAAGAAACATCTAACAAACTCACAGCAATGTGGTTTTCTAAGAAAGTCCTATGCCCTTTAGCATGTCAAGGTCATGAGAGAAAAGGAGAAACAATAGGCCATTCCAGACTAAGAGGTGAAGAACAACTTTATCTAGACACAGCTTTGGGTTCCATAGTTTTATACCTGAAATGTATTAGCAGGAAAATTGATGATATTGCAATAAAATCTACAGATTAGCAACTATCCATTAAATTCCTAATTTTTGTATTTGCACTATTTTCATAAAAGAAGATACTTTGATTTTAGTACATTTTCCCAAATTTATAACTGTAGACAGAGAGTAATATCTGCAACTTACTTTCAAATGGTGAAAAATTTGTGGCAAGAATTTCCATCAAATGTGTTAAAGTGCTAACATCTGAGAAATCTGAGTTCATATATATTAAATTTATTGTATATCATTTCCTAAAGTCTAAAATTATTTCAAAATAAAACTCTAAAAAGTAAAAATATACAGGGACAATGAAATGACTCATCAGGTAAAAGTCCTTACAATCAGGTCTGAGGACCTGAGTTTGAACCCCAGAAACCAACATGGAAGGAGAGAATTCCTGGAAATTTGTCCTCTGACCTCCACCTGTGTGCCAAAGCATCCTCCAGACCACACTCTCACATATAATCTTATACACATACACAAGAATGATAACAAATGAAATTCATTTAAACTAAAAAAAATATTCTCACTTGCATAAACTAAAAAAAATTCTCACTTGCATAAAAGTATGCAAGTGAGAATTTGCCAGTCTCATAGTCTAGTCTGCTGATTTGCCACTAATGGTCTACTGAAACTTGTTTTTGCTAACGTAAAATTTGAGATGACTTCAAAAGTACATGCATCACACTGTAAGATGTATCACTTATGTATACAATGGCATATCTTAGAGCTCATTACCTATGTGGGTGTTTTAGACCAAAAACCAATTCCATGGTGCTCCTCCGTGTTTGTTCTGCCTAAAATCTCTATTTTTTAAGACTTCTTCCCTTTCAGTGTTGAACATGTGATTATTTTATTTCTGTTCAACTCATTTTCTGCAATTACTTACAACATCTTTCAAGCTGATTGAGTGCCTACCAGTCTCTATTCAAATAATAATATCTCTTAATTAAGAAACATCTGTAAACTTCATGAATTTGTTGTTTTATCCCCTTTTATTGGATCATTAATTAGGAGATAAATGAAATCTCATGCAAATACCAAATGCACTTGTAGGCCAGAGTCTGCCAGCACTACTGGACACAAGGTCATTCACCATGGTGTCCGTGTTTACAGCCTTTCTGAGAGTTGATCCTAATTACTTATGCAAGATCATTTGCATCACTACAGGACACATTTGCATCCTCCACAAGAAGGTATTTGATGCTTTTCCAAAGTGATTCATGCAGAATTACACCAAATCCCTTGGTATCTTTGCTTTATAGTCTGATAGGAAAACAAAACCATCATATTGGTATTTCATAATTGGTTTTTAAATTTCTCATCAACTATTTTCATACTATATATATATGGTATATTATATGCTGTTTGTTACAAATCTTCTCTGCATCTATGCTAGTTACTTTATTCAATCCAAATATTCACTTATAAGGGACATTCCTACTAACTTGAAGCATTTGGCTTGCTGCACGAACTGGAAGGGGAAAGAACATTTCTTGGCTCCACACTGCCTCTTCTGGAACCTCCATCAAGTGCTGGCATAAATACTGGCTTTCTTGGGGGGTTGTCCCACTAGAAGAAAATGTGAAAACCTTCATTTTTCATACCTAGTAACCAGAACAATGTCAAACACTGGTGCGAATGCCTTGAAAATTAGCTGAGAAGTAAATGATCACAGAGGTCTGTGCCTTTGTAGAAGGTGAATCAGGAACCAAGAGGCTGCCGTGAGGGAGCCGGCTGGAGTGAAAGGGAAAGGTCTGAGGTGGTGACGAGGAGGGAGTGGAAAAGGCAGACACTCATCCAGTCCCTGCTATTGCATCCAGTCAGGCAATCAGTGCCTCCAAGAAGAGGCAGACAGTGAGATGGAAGCCTGAGTTCACTCTGATTAAAGGTATGGTCCGGTCCAAGGCTGAGAAGACTGAGTTAGTTCCTCAATATCTCAGTCTATGGCAGGGGTAGGATGAAGAAGGCAGATAAGTGACTGTTGTGTGACGTCATGGGATAATCTTTCTGGATACGGTGAAGATGTGTCTCTACCAAGGCAACTTCTCTGATAGGTTTAATCAAAAGCTGACAGGCCAATAACTAGAAAAGAGAGGATAAGCAGGACTTCTAGGGTGTGATAGGAACTCCAGGAAGGAATCAAAGAGGCAGAGATTCACCAGCCAGAAGCAGAGGAAGTAGGACATATGTACTGAAGAGAGGTAAGGACCCACGCGGCGGGACATAGATTAATAGAAATGGGTTCATTTAGGTTTTTAGAGCTATTTGGGAACAAGCTTAAGTAAAGAATAAGCCTTCATAATTATTAAGAAGTCTCCATGTTATTATTTAGGAGCTGGCAGTCCAACATGGAGGTAAGATCTAGTGGCTGACTGCTTTGCTTGAAGCTTGAACCCCAACATCAGTCTCTAGGTCATTTGTTTATCATATTACAAATCCCTACTGTTTAAAAATATGTATCAAGAAAATAACAAAGTTATTATCATTTTATAAATATTAAAATATTTATAAATATTAAACCAGGCAGATGATAAACACAGAATAAATATATATATATATATTATATATATATATATATATATATATATCCTCCATTCCCTTCCTCCAGCTCCCTGAATGTCCCCTCAACACATCTCCTTCCCAACACCCTGTCCTTTCTTTGATTATAACACAAAATCCAATTAGTGCTACAAAACAATACAGAGCATTAATGGGAGAGATTTACAAATACAGCATGAAGGTTGCTGTCCTTTTAGGCAAAAATCTTCACGATAGCAACTATGTTAACATTAAAGTTCTCAACTTTAGTCTAATGAATACATACTAGGTACAGTAACCACGTCCTGGAAAGCTATTATTTTCAATGATGAATTAAATATTTAGAAAAATCCACTGTGGACAGGAGGACTTGAATCACAAAGAAACTGTCATGACCTGGTAAAGTATGGAGTACTACTCAGCGCTGGTGACTTCCTCATACATGTTCAAAACATCATTTGTCTCAGGTGTTTGAGTTATTAATGTCAAAGACAAAATTCATAAGTTATATAAAATAAAAATATCACCATGAGTGCTGTTGAAATGGTGATGAAAAACTAGAGGAATAGCCTTTAAGTAAAACTACAGGTGCTTGTTAGTGCTTCTATTTAACCCTGTTTTAGAGATTCTAGACTTCACAATAAGGTAAGAAAAATAAATTCAAAGTACAGAAAACAGTTATCACTATATACTACTAATGACCACTTACAAGAGTCAGAAAATATCTGGATCTTTTTTTAAAATTTGATAGAATGTTTTAGTAAAGCTGTTAGATGAAAAAATAATGTACAACCAAGTAATGTAGCTAGTATATGGAAAAGCACTTTTCAAGTGTGCAAGAAGCCCTGTGCGTAATCCCAGCCACCCAAAGAGAAAAATAAAGTGTATTGCTATTACTGTTCAGGAGCAAAGTTCCAAGTGCATAGTTGAAAATAGATGTTGCAATCTCAACAAAACTTAACAATCCTAAAAATAGATCAAGCAATAACTCTTAAATGTTTGATGGAGAAAAATTAAAAACTTTCTAAAAAGCTTAAAAATTAACTATACAAATAAGTTATATAATTACATATATTATATATGAAGTTAGCAATTTCATGTACAAAGATGTATAACACATCAATAAGTAAGAAAACTGAATTCAAATTCTCCTTGGTTTATCTGCTTCTTATGTGAACAAATTTTATTTACCAATGTTTAGTTAACATCCATCCCCCAACAACAGATTCCAAATTTCAGTTTCCACAGCATTTTCTCAGCAACAAAGCGGTGTTTTGAGTTTTGCCCCTCATGTTGCAATTCTGACATCACCACATAAATAACAGGTGAGCATAGTGAGCCTACATCACCACATAAATAACAATTGAGCATAGCTCGTGCTGGCTGATCACATCACTCCTTTCAGAGCAGGTTAGAGATTATTCAGTATGCAGCTGCTCTTTGGCTCACACAGACAGCAAAACACACAGTCATGTTACCCTCTTGTCTCACAGTGATAAACCCACATGTCTCTTTACCAAAATGGATAACACAGAGATCAGCCTACGAAGATGAAAGTGTAGTATTCATTCCTAACACTACTCTTGACAGTTTACATCAAACCTAATGGCTTAAAATAATTGACCTTATTCTCCCATAGCTGTAGAGGTCAGGAGTGTGGAATCTGTCTCCTTACTGTAAAGATCTTTGTGGTTCTGCCAAGTTCACCTTGATAACCCAGAGTGGTTTTCTGTCACATGATCTTTAACTTGAGTTAATTTGCAAAATTCTTTTTGCCAGAAAAGGTACATTGCATGGGTTCTCAGGATTGCAACATGGATACCTAAGGAGAGGACTATATTTAACTGTCCACAGGATGCAAAGAACATGGTAGTAACACTGAAATGAAGTTGGATCTTCTGGCAGAGAGATAGCTGTGAAGGACTCCAGAGGCAGCTACAGGACCACAGTGAAGACAGCCTATCAGCAAGGACAAGGACAGTGTGTGATGAGAAGGATACAGTTGTCTCAGAGGAACAGATGAGGCTAAGCTTCCACTGAAGAACCCTCACTCAAAGGTTTACAGCAGTCAAAGTACAAAGAAAGAAATGTTGGAAGCAGAGCTTTGAAAGGAACATGCCAGTTCTCCAGTCGCTGGCTCTGAGGGGCCAGCTCTTTCTAGGGTTCTGCAGTGAGAAGAAGCACTTGTATTCAATTCCCTGTGTCCCTTGTGTCTTAAGTTCCAGTGTGCTGAGCAAACATCAATTTTACTACTCTTTACTTTCTGTACATTTATAGTGACAATAAAAGAATTTTTAATGTTTTGACAAGAAATTTTAAAGGTCACAGGACCATCATAATTACAGAGGACACTTTGTGTGGTTTCAGTTTGGAGGTTATTTTATAACCCCCCAAAGCCCTGCAAAGTGAGGATTACCTACGGGGTAGACATCACCTTCCTCTAACTGCAATGCAGATTAGATGCCATTTTAACTAAGGTTCTGGTAGGCATTCTTCATATAACTCAAGCAGTTAAAACTCAAAGAATAGCTGGAACAACCTTGATGTAGAGCCAGGGAATCTATCTTGCTGTAAGTTGCATGGTGTACTTTCAATGTGAGGACAACTAGATCATTTGAGTTGTGCAGAGGTACATATGTTGGACTCCAATATTGGATATCTATCTTCTTGAAAAGTGGAACAGATTTCCATTTTCTATATGAAAACTTAGACTTCACAAATAACCTTAAACCAGCAGGGAGAACTATAAGAGAAAGCATAACCATGATAAGGAATGAATGGTTTCTTCATTAGTAAAGGAATAGATTGACAGACTGGGCTTTACTTAAGTAAAAATTTCTGTTTATCAATGGAGAGCTGATGTATGCTTCGTGTATAACATTAAAAGGCTAAGCAAAAACTATTTTTTAAAAAAACTACCATATAACAGAAAAAAACTAATCAATTCCAAAGAAAATTGAAGCTAAGTCACTGTCTCACAGAGTCAAGATGATGATGACCAAAGATGAAGTCAGAAGCCACCATAGACCCAAAGGTAGGAGACAGAAGGAAACAGGAAACCAACTGAATCTGAATTACAAGCAATGGGTGGCCTGCACCAGAGTTGATGCTTGCTTTGGAGGCTGCATGATTCTTGGCCAAGAATCTTTTCTTGGATGGAATCTGAGAAGTCTAGTGACTGCTCTTGCAATGCTTATAACATGATAAAATTATTTCAGAGTAAATCCCTTAGGGTAGTGTGGAAGTTCCAGAAAATCCAAACTAAGCATGCAGAAAGCAGCTAGCTGGGATAGGGCCTTTCCTATTAAGTAAGAAATTTGGCCTTGATGCCGAGGACACAGGCTTGAAGACATTCAGGACAGGTGAGACAACATACTGGGTCACATTTACGTTTCTCCAGGTCCTGCCAGCAGACTGTGGGTTGGCCAGGAGTGTGGAGGTGATAGAACCCCAGCTGCTAGAAAGGAGACTGGCCTGGTCATCATCCCTTCCAGGGTTACTGGAAGTAGGCAGGGGGTTCTTCAGAAGGCCACTCTGCAGGATTTGGTGACTTACTAGAAGTTTGTAGCATTGTGATGAAAGGAATGACTGAAAACAAGACGTAGTCTCAGCTTCTATCCTGCAATCCTTGGTGAAGTCACAAAGTGAGCAATGAAGTTCAAATGGGAAGACTAAATTAATCCCTGTGTGCTGAGGGACAGAGAAAATGCATTTGTGTATAATGAATAAGAAACACTACATTATTCTTTTGCCAATGATTTCTGTCTTGGGATATAGATCTCAGATTGTGTGTGTGTGTGTGTGTGTGTGTGTGTGAGAGAGAGAGAGAGAGAGAGAGAGAGAGAGAGAGAGAGAGAGAGAGAGAGCATGTGCTTGTGCGTGCGTATACATGTATGTATACATACATACTCTATCCCATTATTAATCAGCTTCAGTTCCTGAGAATTAGGTAGACACTGAGCAGAGAACTGAGCCCCAGGTATATGGCCTGCTCTTCTTTAGTCGGGTCAACAGTCCCTGCCTGCAGCATCCATTTTCAATCATTGCCAACCTGGTACTTCCTCATCATTGGACTCAATTCTCTTTGGAACAGAGGTCAGCCCTCTATGTAGTTTAGAAACATTTGGCTGTTTTTATAACTTCACAGATGCAGCCACCTCAAACAACTGCATCCCCTGGTGTGCTAATTTATTTGGGGGCAGTGTAATTGATTTTTCAGTGAGATGTGTAATGAAAATTTGACACCCAGCCACAGGGTGTCTCCTGGCGCCCATGGTTTTCATCTTATCTGTTTCATCAGGAGATGCCTTCAACTGCATCCAACTTTTAGCCTCTTAAAGGTGAGCTGCAGTGGTCCCTATCTGGTCTACTGCATGGAATTATGACATGTTTGCCCATAGCCATCTTATTGTGAAGCCAGGACCCAATGTGGCAGCCAACTGAAATTGGGCTTGACCCTTTGGGCAAGTCTCACACACACTTCCTGGATCTCCTGGGTGGGTTTTCATGCACAGATCTGTTCAAGACTTTGAAAAACACAATCTATTGAATGCAATGTTTCAGTTTACATGAAGAAACTTCCCTCAGAACCCAGATGCTGGGTCTGGTGTGCATTTGCACAAGCACCATGCACGAAGCTTTTCTGGGAGGGTGTGACCTCCGCCCTGTATCCAATGGCTTCCATGAGGGCACAGCATTTTGCCATTCCCCCCAAACTCTGGCCTCTACCATCCCACACCGTGAAATCTAACTCACTGAACTTCACTGTTTCTGGAAACTTCTAATTGCAGACTTCCCATCACCACAAAGAAATCATGAAGAAATGAAAATAATACAAAAGGAAGTGAAGCAAAGTTATCCACTTGGAGCAAAGGCCAGCTTAGAAGCCATGTGTCCTTTCAAACCCCCTGCTTGCTAAGACACATACAGTCACAGAGTGCATTGGCTCACAGAGCCCTTGAAGACAAGACTGAGACAATGTGGCACAGGACCTGCCACTTCCTGAACAGGGAAGAACTCAGCATTGGCTCCAACATAGTCTCCCCTCCAACGGAGACAAAGCTTCCAACCATATTGCCAGGTCAGGGACACAGACCTCTCCTGTGCTTGCTGGACCCTGTATTTTAAAAAGTTCTTTTATCCTCCTAACCTAGATTATCCCCCCCCCCAAACCCAGATTTCTTCTTCTACAAAGTGTAGAGGGCACTGATTATCCCAAGAGGTAGAGTTTAGAAGAACAGAGTACTGACATGTCACCAGCACCAATTTCAGAATCCAGTCCCAGGAGGAGGCCTCTGCGCACTAGCTTCTTATTTTATATGATCTGAATGTCCATCCTCCCCCAAATCACAAGTTGAGTCCATCTTTAGAGTTATATTTTAAGGTTTCAGGAGCATGGGCATATGATTGGTACTGGGACAAAGCCCTTGGCAGCAGGTTAACACGGCGATAAAGCTCCAGAGTACTGCCCAACCTACCCCGGCATACAGGACACTGAGAGAGGAGTCACCTAGATCATAAAGACACCCCTCAGAAATGGAATCTTCCAGGGTTTAGGGACTTTACCTTCCATAACCGTCTATTTTATCTGCCTGAGTAGACTAAGAAGTGATTCAAACTCTTATCTGATTGGCTCCAGCATTCACTCTACTGTTCATATTTGTCTCAATAAGACAGAACCCTAGGGGCTGGAGAGATGGCTCAGAAGTTAAGAGCACTGCCTGTTCTTTCAGAGATTCTGAGTTCAATTCCCAGCAACCGCAGGGTGGCTCACAACCATCTCTAATGGGATCTGGTGTTCTCTTCTGGCATGCATGCATGCAGCAGAACACTGTATATGTAATAAATATATAAATCTTTAAAAAGAAAGACAGAACCCTGGAAGGGTTCCTGTTAGAGAGCACAGGCCATTCACAGGGTTAGAACCTTAATGTGTTTGGCCAACAAATAAGAGCCCAGCCTGGGTTCTGTAAGCAGTGGCATGAACATGACAGCCAAAGCCTGCAACCAGTGCATATTTGAAGAGAGAGACAATTAGCCCCTGGATCACTTGTCTGCCCTCTGGACTAAGAAGAAAACGAAAGTGGAGTAATGCCATCTATCACAGAGAACAAAGGTAAAAGGCTCAAGGTCCTGGGTAAAGAAGTGAGGGAACCTTCACACACTCCTGAGTGATCTTCTCCCCTGGACCCCGGACACAGCTAGTTGTTGGGAGCCTAGGGTGGTGTTTCTAAGAACTAGACATGCAGAAGCCAGACGTAGGAGACTGACCTGACCCTTTTTTCTCTGATTCTTAGCAAGCCTACAGAATAGCATGTGTGGATCTGCAGGGGAGGTCTCGACTCTAAGGTATGACTTGGTATATATTTCACTTTGACCTTATGAGGAATCCTTCCAACTGCATGCTGCCTGCCACCATGAGAAATCCAGAGAACACCTGCCTGCTATATGCTCTTGACTAAAAGAAGCAAAACAAGTGTGTGTGTGTGTGTGTGTGTGTGTGTGCGTGTGTGTGTGTGCGTGTGCGCGTGCGCGCGCGCGCGCGTGTGCATAGGCATTTGTGTATGCGTGTGCACGTGCCCCAGGGGGCAGTGCAGAATGTTTCACTCTGCGTTTCATTGCTGTGATCCTTTGACTTTTACCCAAGAGCCAAAATAATTGACTCATCTGAAAACTCATGTTCTGGGCAAAATACCTTAACCAGCACTGTGTTTCTCATGTTCCTCAGTGTTTCCTGAGCCTAGACATGCTAAAAACATAGGAATCCTTGTATAAACATTTGGCAGAATGTTCTCCTGTTCTAATGGCATAAAAACATATAGACAGAAAACACATATATGCATAGACATAGATTCCATTATCCAAAGCATTCAGTAAATAGATAATGTCACCACAAATCCAGCAGAATGCATAGAACAACATGGAGAAAACCAAACACTCCAGCTACAGACCTTGATATGTTACTGACAAAACTTCCAACACAGCTGTTGACATACACATACATGGTTGTTTTAAAACAAAACTGAGAATATTAGCTAAGACAAAACTCCATCTTGCTTCTGAGAACATACTCACCCACAGCTGACTTAAAAGTATGTTTTCTAGAGCTAGATGGTTAATTCAGGGGGTAAAGTGTTGTGCAAGCATGAGAACCAGAGTTCAGTCACCAGAAGCCACATTTTTAGAAAGCCAAGTGGAGTACCTATAACCCAGAGCTGGAGGGGGCAGGACAATCCCCAGGGCTGACTGGCCAGCAGCATAACCTAATCCACAAGCCTCAGGCCACTGAAAGTCCATGTCTCAGAAAACAAGGTGAACAGTACCTGAGTCACAGGTGTCCTCTGACCTCATGCATCCACACTCACATGTATCTCCCCAAGCATACACGCACAGACTCACTTGCACACACGTGTCCACACATACACCCCATACTCATAGGCAAACAGAAGCAATGTGTCTTGGACCCCTACACTATGCAAATTTACCTCTTTTACTAAATATTTATTTTGGCTGGCAAGCACAGAAACCACCCTCTTCTCTGTGCTTCCCTCCCCCGACCTTACAGTTTTGTGCTGCTTTTTTAATTAAAAGAAAAGTTTAAAATGTAATTCAAGGTGTCAAGAAAAAAAAGGGGGAACGAGAAAAGATCTATGAGATGAGAAAAAAAAGTCACATATTTGCAGATTTTTAATGAAGAGGTTCTTAAAATATTTTCTTACATGCCCCAAGTTAATGCTTCAGTAGGTGAGTTGTAAACGCTCCTTTTCGTCCCATAATTATAAGTGAAATGTTCTTTAATGTGCAGTAATAACGCTCAAGCTGTGCTATTTCACAGTTAATAACTATACACAGCAGCGTGAGGCATGAGAGGGAACACAAAGTTTCCCTCCTTAATGCATTTCCCTCATCTCTTCTCTCCCCGCTACCTGCCCGATCTGCAGGGACTGTACGTTTTATCTCCTGTCTTCTCCAAACAGAGGAGCTAGTTAGTTAGTTTCGTAGGGAAGAATGGGAGGCAGGACTGCTGACTGGGTAAAATTGCCCCCTTACAAAGCAAACACTATAATAGGCTGGCTTTAAAAAAAATACAAAAGAAAGAAACAGACCCTGAGACCACAGCTAAGCTGCCGATTGGGCTTGCAGCAGTCGTCAGCCTCCAAGGGTCAGGAGTCCAAGCACAGCTTAGCACATTGTCACTGAGCCAGAGCGGAAACTGGTGATAACACAGTGCAGGTGCCAGTCTCTTCCCAGATGGAAGAATATACGTAGTGCGGAAAACGCTTGTGTCTGTGGGCGTTCACAGACTCAAATGTTAGGGTTATGTTATGTTAGGGTTAGCTAGCTATCTTTTCAAATTCAAACTTTCATGAATTGCTGGATAGACTAAAACAAAAATAAAGCAAACAAAAAAAAATGAGTGAAAAGAAAATGCACGTGTATTAAGAAAAGCCATGGGACTTGATCTGAAACTCACGTAGGACAATTGACCTCAACTTGAGTGTCCTAAATAGCTTAAGTGAGTTGGCTCCTGCGTATGTTTGAAGAACTATAAAAGGAAGGTAACCCGGATGCAGCAACAGTTCAGCAGAGACAAGCCTATCTGCCGCTGTTCAGCATGCTTCAGCTCCAGCTCATTTGGGCGGCTGCCTGAGCTTCTTCAGCAAGCCAAGAGCTCCTCTCCAGCTGCTCTGAACGCTTTCCCGTCCTAATGCTTCACATAACCTGCCCATATGGGCTAATGCCCCGCCAGGCCCTTATTTTCCCAGCTATTACTGAACAATAAAAAGAAGAAAAAAAGACCTTGGCATCAAGAGTGTGGTGTGTGGCCAACCATATCCAGAGTACAATATTGGGAAAAGTACAGATCTTATTTAGTATTGAAGATGGTGGAGAATGAGCTAGCTATGTTACATGAATCTGGAAGTGGGGTCATTGCTGAGCTAGGTAGCACGAGAGGCTGTTAATGTATACTACACTCCACTATGGAATTGAGAAGTAACTGTTTCTTACTAATGGATATAGCCAGGGGTTTCCCAAACATTGCATAGGTTTGTGGCACAACTTGACTAATAGAATCATATGAAGTCACAAGGTAGCAGGGTTTTGGAGCTCACATGGCCTCTCTCTCCATTTCCCAGATGAAGAACACAGTGATTAGCAGGCCTTTTGCCTGAGGCTTGTACACTATCAATCCTATTGTGATATCAGACAATTCAGAAATAAAAAAAATAGACTCAAATTGCTGAACTGTCTCATTGTCAATTATTTCTCCCTGCATGCTTATCGAGTGGGTGCTTCATTAAAAAAATAAAACTCAGATTCCCATTTGAGTAACGAAAAACCAGATAATTCAGATCTGCCCTCAAGCAATAGAACAAGAAAAGACAAACCCTGTGTATTAACACAAAAATCTAAAATACTAGGTAAACACCTTAGAGTAGGAATTTAGCTCTGCTTTCATTCTGGGAGTCTAGGCTGAACTAGAAAACATGTCTGGGAGTCTAAAATGAGTCTCAAGGGGTAGGGGGTGGGGGGTACTGTGTGGTATTCAGGAAACAGGGAGGTGCCAGGAGCAGGAACCCTCCTTTCCTTTTTTTTTTTTTTTTTTTTTTTTTTTGAGACAAGGTTTCTCTGTGGCTTTGGAGGCTGTCCTGGAACTAGCTCTTGTAGACCAGGCTGGTCTGGAACTCGAAGAGATCTACTGGAGCAGAAACCCTCTTACACACCACCACTCAACTTGAACTTGTAGATATGTGAAGGCAGGTGTTTTTAGGTCATGAGTACCAACAGGAACAGTGGTCAACAAAAGAAGACTCAGGTAGACAGGAGATACTACATTATCAAAGACTCTACAGCATCTGTTTACTCTACCCAAGACTATAAACTTGGCTGGAGAGATGGAGGAGCAGTGAAGAGCTCTTGGCAGAGGAGCCTAGCAAAGTTAGTTCCCAGCATGCACTCAGGTGGCTCACAACTGTCTGCCACGCTAGTTTCAGAGGATCTGATGCCCTCTTCTGGCTTCCCCAAGTACCTGCATTCATGTAGACACAGCACCCTCCCACAGTATGCTTACACACACACACACACACACACACACACAGAGAGAGAGAGACAGACAGACACACACACACACACACACACACACACACACTCACACTTTTATTTTTAAAAGGTTAAAAACAACCTATATTCTAATCTGTGATGTATTTGTAGAAACAATAAGTAGCATGTTTTAACTGAAGTTGGTTCTTTCCCTGCACCATATGGGTTCCTGTATTGAACATAGGTCAACTTGGTAGCAAGCACCTTTACCTACTAATCTATTCTGCTGGCCTACTGAATCATTTTTATGTTAGTAACTTTGGGGGGGTGGAGAAGATGTAAATTTTTTTATTTTAAACTAGCTGGTCAAGCTTTAAAGAAGAACAGGGAGGAAACAAAAAAAAAACAAGAAAACCAAAAAAACACAATGAAACAAACAAACAAAACAGCAGTTAACACAGGACACCTGCCATAGTTCTCCCTCTGTGTTAAGTGCCTTTTCTATAGGGCACAATATATGACAATTTCAACTTCTTACATACATAGGACTCTTTTTTACCTTTTTTTAAATAATAAAATTTGATACAATAAGACAAAGCAAAAACCAGCACATTGAAATTGGACAAAACAGAATGAAGAGAGCCCAAGAGAAGGCACAGAAACAAAGACCCACTTGTTTGCATACTTAGGATTCCCATAAAAAGCACAAAAGTGAAAAATATAATATATACTCAAAGGGCCTGAAATATAAAAAGAGAGAATAAAAAATTATAAATAAAATGAAATAAAAATAATAAGAATTTTTTTAAAAAAGATGAAAACCCTGACATGAAAATGTGAGGCATGATCCTCCAAGAATGCCCTTGAGTTCATCTTCTGCTGGGTATCTACTGCTGGGCGTCTTCTGCTGGGCATCTTCTGTTGGGCATCTACTGCTGGGCATCTTCTGCTGGGCATCTTCTGCTGGGCGTCTTCTGCTGGGCATCTACTGCTGGGAATCTTCTGTTGGGCATCTACTGCTGGGCATCTACTGCTGGGCATCTTCTGTTGGACATCTTCTGCTGGGCATCTTCTGCTGGGCATCTTCTGCTGGGCATCTTCTGCTGGGCGTCTTCTGCTGGGCGTCTACTCCTGGGCATCTTCTGTTGGGCATCTTCTGCTGGGCATCTACTGCTTGGCATCTTCTGTTGGGCATCTACTGCTGGGTGTCTTCTGCTGGGCATCTTCTGCTGGGCATCTACTGCTGGGCATCTTCTGCTGGGCATCTACTCCTGGGCATCTTCTGTTGGGCATCTTCTGTTGGGCATCTACTGCTGGGCATCTTCTGCTGGGCATCTTCTGCTGGGCATCTTCTGCTGGGCATGCAGCTGACCTGTAAGAGCAGTTTCCCCAGTGAGACTCCCTTGGAGGAAACTCAGCTTTCATTTGCAAGTGGTTCTCAATTGGAGACAGCTTATGGGTTTGGGAAGGCAGCATGTGTCCACTTCGCTCAGCTGTAGGACCCCATCAGGTACAGACTTGTGCAAGCCCTGTGCATGCGGCCTCAGTCTGAGTTCATGTGTTTTAGTCACACTGACCAGTAGGACTTCGTTTTCTTGGCATCTCCCATCATCACTAGCTCTTACACTCTTCCTGCCTTCTCTTCTACAGGGTTCCCTAAGCCCTGTGGGGAGGTGTTGGATGAACAACCACATCCATTTAGGGCTGGGTGAACAAAGGTTTCTCACTGCTTAACGTCTAGCTGTGGATCTCTGTTTTTCTCTCCATGTGCTGCAAGAGGAGGCTTCTCTGATGATGACTGATCAAGGCACTGATCTATGAGTATAACAGAGTAGCATTAGGAGTCTTTTTATAGCTACATGTTTTGTTGCTGCTTTGTGTTAAATTTGATGTTTTTTTATGCTCTTCCTTTTATTCATTTGTAACATGCTGAAATATTTTTGTTAATTATAAAACTGTAACAGTTTATTTTTCCTTTTTATTTTTTTAAATTTTAGTTAGAAAGAAAATTATTTTACATGTCCTCCCCTCCTCCCTTGCCCCCCCCAAGTAACACCCTACCTATCCCATACCCTTTCTGCTCCCAAAGGACAGTGAGGCCTTCCATAGGGGGAACTTCAAAGTCTGTCTTATTCTTGGGATAGGGCCTAGGCCAACCCCCTTGTGTCTAGGCTCAGGGAGTATCCCTCCATGTGCCATGGGCCCTCAAAGTCCATTCCTATGATAGGGATAAGTACTGATCCACTACAAGAGGTCCCAAAGATTTCCAAGGTCTCCTCACTGACACCCACATTCAGGGGGTCTGGATCAGTAGTACCATGCTGGTTTCCCAGCTCTCAGTCTGGGCACCAAGAGCTCTCCAGGTCAGCTGTCTCTGTGGGTTTCATTAGCCTGGTGTAGACCCCTTTGCTCATCAGTCCTCCTTCTCTGCATCTGGATTCCAGTTCAGTTTAAGGTTTAGCTGTGGGTGTCTGTTTCTACTTCCACCAGCTGTTGGATGAAGGCTATATGATGTCATATGAATTAGTCATCAATCTCATTATCAGGAGAGGGCATTTAAGGTAGCTTCTCCTGTGTTACTTAGATTGTTAGTTGGTGTCATCTTTTTAGATCTCCAGACATTTCCCTAGTGCCTGATGTCTCTGTAAACCTATAATGGCTCCCTTTATTACACTATCTCTTATCTTGATCTCTTCTGTTCTTCCCTCAACCCAACCTCCCTGCCCCATCATGCCTTCCTCAACTCTCCTCTTCTCCCCTTCTCATTCTCCTAGTTCCCTCTCGGCCCACTCCCCCCAACTCCCAATTTTCTCAGGAGATCTTGTCCCTTTCCCCTTCTCCAGGGGACCATGTATGTCTCTCTTAGGGTCCTCCTTGTTTACTAGCTTCTCTGGCAGTGTGGATTGTAGGATGGTAATCCTTTACTCCATGTCTAAAATCCATGTATGAGTGAGTACATACCATGTTTGTCATTTTGTGACTCGGTTACCTTGCTCAGAATGGTTTCTTCTAGTTCCATCCATTTGCCTGCAGATTTCAAGATTCCATTGTTTTTTCCCCCTGCTGAGTAGTACTCCATTGTGTAAATGTACCACATTTTCTGTATCCATTCTTCAGGTGAGGGGCATCTAGGTTGTTTCCAGGTTCTGGCTATTAAAAATAATGCTGTGGTGAACAATGTTGAACAGATGTCCTTGTTGTATGAATGTGCTTTTTTTGGGTATATGCCTAGGAGTGAAATTGCTGGATCTTGTGGTAGACTCATTCCCATTTTCCTGAGAAATCGCCATACAGATTTCCAAAGTGGCTGTACGAGTTTGCACTCCTACCAGCAGTAGAGAAGTGTTCCCCTTTCTCCATATCCTCTCCAGCAAAAACTGCCATTCCTATTTTTGATTTCAGCCATTCTGACAGGAGTAAGATGATGTCTCAGAGTTGTTTTGATTTGCATTTCCCTGATGGCTAAGGATGTTGAGCACTTCCTTAAATGTCTCTCAGCCATTTTAAACTCCACTATTGAGAATTCTCTATTTAGTTATGTACCCCAATTTTTAATTGGATTGTTTGGTGTTTGGGGGACTAACTTCTTGAGTTCTTTGTAAATTTTGATATCAGCCCTCTGTCTGATGGGGGGGTTGGTGAATATCTTTTCCCAATCCATGGGCTGTTGTTTTGTCTTGCTGACTGTGTCCTTTGCCTTACAGAAGCTTCTCAGTTTCACGAGGTCCCATTTATTAATTGTTGGTCTCAGTGACTGTGCTACTGGTGTAAAGTTCAGGAAGCAGTCTCCTATACCAGCTCATTCAAGGGTAGTTCCCACTTTCTCTTCTAATAGGTTCAGTGTGGCTTTATGTTGAGGTCTTTGATCCATTTGGTCTTAAGTTTTGTGCATAGCAATAGACATGGATCTATCTGCAGTCTTCTACATGCCAGCATCCATTTATACCAGCACCATTTGTTGAAGATGCTTTCTATTTTCCATTATATAACTTTAGCTTCTTTGTCAAAAATCAGATGTTTGTAGGAATGTGGGTTAATATCAGGGTTTTCAACTCTATTCAATTGGTCTACCTGTCTGTTTTTGTGCCAATATCAAGCTGTTTTCAGGACTATAGTTCTATAAGAGAGTTTGAAATCAGGGATGGTGATGCCTCCAGAAGTTCTGTTATTGTACAGGGTTGTTTTGGCTATCCTGGGTCTTTGTTTTTCCATATAAAGTTGAGAATTGTTTTTTCAAGGTCAGTGAAGAATTGTGCTAGGATTTTGATGGGGATTGCATTGAATCTGCAGATTTCTTTTGACTAGATTGCCATTGTTACTATGTTGATCCTACCTATCCAAGAACATGGGAGATCCTTCCATTTTCTGGTATCTTCTTTAATTTCTTTCTTTAAAGACTCAAAATTCTTATGATACAGGTCTTTCACTTGTTTGGTTAGCATTACCTTGTGGCAATTGTAAAGGGTGATGTTTCTCCGATTTCTTTCTCAGCACATTTATCATCCATATATAGTAGGGCTACTGATTTTTTTGAGTTAATCTTGTATCCTGCCACTTTGCTGAAGGTGTCTATCAGCTGTAGGAGTTTCCTGGTAGGGGTTTTCGGTTCACTTATATAGACTATCATATCATCTGCAAACAGTGAAAGCTTGACTTCTTCCTTTCCAATTTGTATCCCCTTGATCTACTTTTGTTGTCTTATTGCTCTAACTTCAAGGACAATATTGAAGAGGTATGGAGAGAGTGGACAGCCTTGTCTTGTTCCTGATTTTAGAGGAATAGCTTTGAGTTTCTCTCCATTCAGTTTGATGTTGGCTGTTGGCTGTTGGCTTACTGTATATTGTTCCTTTTTATGTTCAGGTATGTTCCTGTTATTCCTGATCTCTCCAGGACCTTTATCATGAAGGGGTGTTGGATTTTGTCAAAGACTTTTTCAGCATCTAGTGGGATGATCATGTGGTTTTTCTTCTTCAGTTGGTTTATATGATGGATTACATTGATAGATTTTCTGTGGGGGACCGAATATCCCTGTTATGGAATATTTTGGGTTCCAGGCTCTGGCTGCCATTGGCACCAGGAAGCTCCGGGTCACCATTGTATTGTTAATTAACACTAGGCTGTAACTGTTTACCATAGCCTCAAGGTAATATGCCTCTTATTTGCATCTGTATGTGCCTAAGCATCTGAATAGGCCCTCACCTGGGCAGGGGGTGAGAGGTATGAGTAACTTGAGGACAGAAGGTTAGGAGTGAATAGGTGAGCGGCCAGAGCAGAGAGGAGAACAAAGAGAAATGGTTGCCTCATGGTATTAGCAGGATGGTTAAGAAACACCAGAAAAGATGGCTAATAAAGAAATGACTCTAGTTCCACAACATGGAACTGAGAGCTCTCTGAAGATGACAAGATGCCTGTGTTTGGTCTATATCGCTGTTGGGTTGCTTGGAGCTTCCAGGTCCACACACCCCCACTCAGGTAGAAACTCATGGACTAAGGCTGAGACATGCTGGGCCACGACAATTTACGAATGTTGGACCAACCCTGCATCCCGGGGAAGAAGCATGCTTGATCATGGTGGATGATTTTTCTGATATGTTCTTGGATTCGGTTTGCCAGTATTTTGTTGAGTATTTTTGCATCGATGTTCATGAGGGATATTGGTCTGTAGTTCTCTTTCTTAGTTGTGTCTTTGTGTGGCTTGGGTAAATTGTAGCCTTGTAAAAAGAGTTTGGCAATGAACCTTCTGCTTCTATTGTGTGGAACAATTTGAGGAGTATTGGTATTATCTCTTCTTTGAATTTCTGGTAGAATTCTGCACTGAAGCCATCTGGCCCTGCGCTTTTTTTGGTTGGGAGACTTCTGATGACTGCTTCTATTTCCATAGAGGTTATAGTTCTGCTTAAGTTGCTTATCTGTTCCTGATTCAATTTTGGTAAGTGATATCTGTCCAGAAAATTGTCCATTTCCTTTAAATTTTCAAATTTTGTGGAGTACAGGTTTTTAAAGTATAACCTGAAGATTCTCTGGATTACCCCAGTGTCTGTTGTTATGTCCCCTTTTTCATTTCTGATTTTGTTAATTTGAAAGTTCTCTCTCTGTCTTTTGGTTAGTTTGGATAAAGGTTTGTCTATCTTGTTGATTTTCTCAAAGAACCAACTCTTTGTTACATTGATTCTTTGAATTGTTTTATTTGTTTCAACATTATTGATTTCTGCCCTCAGTTTGATTATTTCTGCTCCTCTGGGGTGAATTTATTTCTATTTATTCTAGAGCTTTCAACTGTGATGTCAACTCTCTGGTGTGGCTATTCTCTAGTTTCTTCATGTGAGCACTTAGAGCTATGAACTTTTCTCTTAATCCTGCTTTCAAAGTGTCCCATAAGTTTGTGTATGTTGTGTCTTCATTTTCATTGAATTCTAGGAAGTCTTTAATTTCTTTCTTTATTTCTTCCTTGACCCAGGAATGGTGTGCAATTGCGTGTTGTTCAATTTCCATGAGGTGGTAAGTTTTCTGCACTTCGTGTTTTTTTTTGAATTCTAACTTTAAGGCATGGTAGTCTGATAAGACACAGGGGGTTATTCTATTTTTTTTTTTTGTACCTGTTGAGATTTGCTATGTTGCCAAGTATGTGGTCGATTTTAGAGAAGGTTCCATGTGATGCTGAAAAGAAGGTATATTCTTTTGTGTTTGTATGGAAAGTTCTACAGATGTCTGTTAATCCCAATTGGGTCATAACTTCTGTTAGTTCTTTTGTCTTTTTGTTAAGTTTCTGTCTGGTGGTCCTGTCCAGTGATGAGAGTGGGGTGTTGAAGTCTCCCACTGTAACTGTGTGAGGTCTTATTTGTGATTTGAGTTTTAATAGTGTTTCTTTTACAAATGTTGGTGCCTTTGTATTTGGGGTATAGATGTTTAGAATTCAGACTTCTTCCTGATAGATTTTTCCTGTGATGAGTATGAAATGACCTTCTTCATCTCTTTTGATTGATTTTAGTTTGAAGTCTAATTTGTTAGATACCCAAGGATATCTGCCTGTAGGATAGCTACCCCAGCTCATTTCTTGGGTCCATTTGATTGGAATATCTTATCCCAAACCTTTACTTTGAGGTAATGTCTGTCTTTGAATTTGAGGTGTATTTCTTGTATGCAGCAGAAGGATGGATTCTGTCTTCTTATCTGTTCTGTTAGCCTGTGTCTTTTTATAGGCAGGTTAAGACCATTAATATTGTGGGATATTAATGGCCATTGATTGCTAATTCTTGTTTGTTTTGGATTTGGTGGTAGTGGTGATGATATTGTGTGTGGATTTCTGCCCCCCTTTTTTTGTTTTGGATGTTGATAAAGTGGGATTATTTCTTACCTATGTTTTTGTGGGTGTAATTAACTTCTTGAGGTTGGAGTTTTCCTTCCAGAACTTTCTGTAGGGCTGGATTGGTGGATGTGTATTGTTTAAATCTGGTTTTGTCATGGAATATCTTGTTTTCTCCATTTATAGTGATTGAAAGCTTTGCTGGGTATAGTAGTCTGGGCTGGCATCTGTGTTTTCTTAGAGTTGGTAGACTATCTATCCAGGTCCTTCTGGCTTTCAGAGTTTCCATGGAGAAGTCCAGTGTAATTCTGATAGGTTTGCCTTTATATGTTACTTGGCCTTTTTCCTTTGCTGCTCTTAATATTCTTTCTTTATTCTGTATGTTTGGTGTTTTAATTATTATGTGATGAGGGGACTTCCTTTTGTGGCCCACTCTATTTGGTGTTCTGTAGGCTTCTTGTACTTTCATTAGCATGTCTTTCTTTAGGTTGGGAAAGTTTTCTTCTATTATTTTGTTGAATATGTTTTCTGCACCTTTGAGTTGGGTTTCTTCACCTTCTTCTATACCTATTATCCTTAGGTTTGGTCTTTTCATGGTGTCTCATATTTCCTGGATATTTTGTGTTAATGATTTGTTGGACTTAAGATTTTCTTTGTTTGATAAATTTATTTCCTCTAGTTTATCTTCAGCATCTGAGATTCTTTCTTCCATCTCTTGTATTCTGTTGGTTATGCTTGCATCTGTGGTTCCTGATTGTTTACTCAGCTTTTCTACTTCCAGCATTCCCTCAGTTTTTGTTTTCTTTATTGTCTCTATTTCAGTTTTCAGGTCCTGAACTGTTTCCTTCAGCTGTTTAATTGTATTTCCTTGTCTTTCCTTGATTTCTTGCATCTTTTTTTTTTCTTTTTTTTTATTATTTTATTAGTTCTAGTTAGGGAACAAGCTTATTTCAAGTCCCTTCTCCCTCTCCCTCCCCTCACCCCCAAACTTCCTCCCCCACCCCCAGCCCACCCCCACCCCATCCACCCACCACTCCCCAGGCAGGGTAGGGCCCTCAACGGGGGCTCTGCAAAGTCCACCAAATCTTCCTATGCTGGTCCTGGGCCCATCCCCATGTGTCCAGGGCCAGAGTGTATCCCTTCACATGAGATGGGCTCTCAAAGTCCCTTCTTGCACCAGGGAAAAATACTAATCCACCACCAGAGGCTCCCTGAAGTACAGAGGCCTCCTTATTGACATCCATGTTCAGGGGTCTGGATCAGTCTTGTACGGGCCTCCTGGACAGCATCTGGGGTCGATGTGCTCTCCCTTGTTCAGGTCAACTGTTCCTGTGGGTTTCTCCAACCTGGTACAGACCCCTTCGTTCTTCATTCCTCCCTCTCTTCAACTAAATTCCCGATTTCGGCTCATTGTATATCTGTGGATGTCTGTGTCTGTTTCCATCAGCCACTGGATGAGGGCTCTAGGATGGCATAAAGAGAAGTCATCAATCTCATTTTAGGGGGAGGGTTTTTAGGTTATCCTTTCCACCGTTGCCTAGATTGACAGATCGTGTCATCCTTGTAGGTCTCTGGAGATCTCCCTGGTTCCAGATCCCTTCTCAGGCCTATAGTGGCTCCCTCTGATATCGTATCTCTCATTCTGCTCTCTTTCCTCTATTCTTCCCCCAACTCAATGTTTCTGCCCCTCCATTTCCTCTCCTCTTCTCCTCTTCTCTTGCTCTTATTGTAGCAGCTCCTTTCCCCCCCACCCTCATGCCCCCAATTAGTTCGGGAGTTCATGCCACTTCCATTCCTGGGGACCATTTATCCCTTAGAGTCCTTCATGTTTCCTAGTTTCTTTGGTGAAGAGCATTATATACTGGTAATCTTTTGCTCTATGTCTAAAATTCATAGTTTGTCTTTTTGTGACTGGGTTACCTCACTCAGGATGGTTTCCTCTAGTTCCATCCATTTGCCTGCGAATTTCAAGATTCCGTTGCTTTTTTCTGCTGAGTAGTACTCCATTGTATAAATGTACCACATTTTCTCAATCCATTCTTCAGTTAAGGGGCATCTAGGTTGCTTCCAGGTTCTGGCTATTACAAACAATGCTGCTATGAACATGGTTGAACATATGTCCTTGTTGTAAGTACATGCCCTATTTGGGTATATACCCAAGAGAGGAATGGCTGGATCTTGAGGTAGACTGATTCCCATTTTTCTGAGCAACCGCCATACTGATTTCCAGAGTGGTCTTACAAGTTTGCACTCCCACCAGCAATGGAGGAGTGTTCCTTTTTCTCCACATCCTCTCCAGCATAGATTGTCATTGGTATTTTTTATTTTAGCCATTCTGACAGGCGTGAGATGGTATCTCAGAGTTGTTTTGAGTTGCATTTCTCTGATGGCCAATGATTTTGAGCACTTTGTTAAGTGTCTTTCAGCCATTTCAGATTCCTCTGTTGAGAATTCCCTATTTAGTTCTGCACCCCACTTTTTAATTTCATTGTTTGGTGTTTTGGTGGCTAGCTTCTTGAGCTCCTTATATATTTTGGAAATCAGTCCTCTGTCAGATGTGGGATCGGTGAAGATCTTTTCCCATTCTGTGGGTGGTCGTTTTATCCTACTGACTGTTTCCTTTGCCTTGCAGAAGCTTCTCAGTTTCAGGAGGTCCCATTTATTAATTGCAGACCTCAGTGTCTGTACTACTGGCGTAATGTTCAGGAAGTGGTCTCCTGTGCCAATTTGTTCAAGGGTAGTCACCACTTTCTCTTCTAGAAGATTCAGTGTGTCTGGATTTATGCTGAGATCTTTGATCCATTTGCACTTAAGTTTTGTGCATGGTGACAGATATGGATCTATCTGCAATTTTCTGCATGTCCGAATCCAATTGTACCAGCACCATTTGTTGAAGATGCTATCTTTTTTCCATTGTATAGATTTAGCACCTTTGTCAAAAATAAGGTATCCATAGGTGCGTGGGTCGATATCAGGGTTTTCAATTCGATTCCATTGGTCTATCAGTCTATTTTTGTGCCAATACCAAGCTGTTTTCAGAACTATGGCTCTATAGTAGAGCTTGAAGTCGGGGATGGTGATGCCTCCAGAAGATCCTTTATTGTAAAGAGTTGTTTTGGCTATCCTGGGCTTTTTATTTTTCCATATAAAGTTGAGTATTGTTCTTTCAATGTCTGTGAAAAACTGTGTTGGGATTTTGATGGGGATTGCATTGAATCTGTAGATTGCTTTTGGCAGGATTGCCATTTTTACTATGTTAATTCTACCTATCCAAGAGCATGGGAGATCTTTCCATTTTCTGGTATCTTCTTTAATTTCTTTCTTTAAAGTCTCAAAGTTCTTATTGTACAGATCTTTTACTTTTTTGGTTAGTGTTACCCCAAGATATTTTATGTTGCTTGTGGATATTGTGAAAGGTGATGTTTCCCTGATTTCTTTCTCATTGGATTTATCATCTGTATATAGTAGGGCTACTGATTTTTTTGAGTTAATTTTGTATCCTGCTACCTTGCTGAAGGTGTTTATCAGCCGTAGGAGTTCCCTGGTAGAGTTTTTCGGGTCACTAATGTAGACTATCATGTCGTCTGCAAATAGTGAAAGTTTTACTTCATCCTTTCCAGTTTGTATCCCTTTGATCCCCTTTTCTCATCTTATTGTTATAGCCAGAACTTCAAGTTCAATATTGAAGAGATATGGAGAGAGTGGACAGCCTTGTCTTGTTCCTGATTTTAGAGGAAACGCTTTGAGTTTCTCTCCATTTACTTTGATGTTGGCTATTGGTTTGGTGTATATTGCGTTGATCATGTTTAGATATGTTCCTGTTATTCCTGTTCTCTCCAAGATCTTTATCATGAAGGGATGTTGGATTTTGTCAAAGGCTTTTTCAGCATCTAGTGAGATGATCATGTGGTTTTTCTTTTTCAGTTTGTTTATATGGTGGATTACATTGATGGATTTTCATATGTTGAACCATCCTTGCATCCCTGGGATGAAGCCTACTTGATCATGGTGGATGATTTTTCTGATATGTTCTTGGATTCGGTTGGCCAATATTTTATTGAGTATTTTAGCATCGATGTTCATGAGGGATATCGGTCTGTAGTTCTCTTTCTTAGTCATATCTTTGTGTGGCTTGGGTATCAAAGTGATTGTAGCCTCGTAGAAAGAGTTTGGCAATATCCCATCTGCTTCTATTGTGTGGAACAGTTTGAGGAGTACTGGAATTAGCTCTTGTTTGAATTTCTGGTAGAATTCTGCAGTGAAGCCATCTGGCCCTGGGCTTTTTTTGGTTGGGAGGCTTTTGATTACTGCTTCTATCTCATTAGGGGTTATAGTTCGATTTAAACTGTTTATCTGATCTTGATTTAATTTTGGTAAGTGATATTTATCCATAAAGTTGTCCATTTCCTTTAGATTTTCCAATTTTGTGGAATACAGGTTTTCAAAGTATGACCTAAAGATTCTCTGGATTTCCTCAGTGTCCGTTGTTATATCCCCCTTTTCGTTTCTGATTTTGTTAATTAGTGTGCTCTCTCTCTCTGCCTTTCGGTTAGTTTGGCTAGAAGTTTGTCTATCTTATTGATCTTCTCAAAGAACCAACTCTTTGTTTCATTGATTCTTTGTACTGTTTTCCTAGTTTCTACTTTGTTGATTTCGGCTCTCAGGTTGATTATTTCCTGGCGTCTACTCCTCCTTGGTGTGTTTGCTTCTTTCTTGCTCTAAAGCTTTCAGTTGTTCTGTCAATTCTCTAATGTGACTTTCCTCCAGTTTCTTCATGTGAGCACTTAGTGCTATGAACTTCCCTCTTAGCACTGCTTTCAGGGTGTCCCATAAGTTCGGGTATGTTGTGTCTACATTCTCATTAAATTCTAGGAAGTCTTTAATTTCTTTTTTTATTTCTTCCTCAACCCAGGAATGGTGCAATTGGGAGTTATTCATTTTCCACGCAAATGTAGGTTTTCTGCAATTCGTATTGCTGTTGAATTCTAGCTTTAATGCATGGTGGTCTGATAAGATACAGGGGGTTATTTCAATACTTTTGTACCTGTGGAGGTTTGCTTTGCTGCCAACTATGTGGTCAATTTTTGAGAAGGTTCCATGTGGTGCTGAGAAGAAGGTATATTCTTTTGTGTTTGGATGGAATGTTCTATAGATATCTGTTAAACCCAGTTGTGTCATAACTTCTTTCAGATCCTTTGTTTCTTTGTTAAGTTTCTATCTAGTAGTTCTGTCCAATGGTGTAAAGGGGGTGTTGAAGTCTCCTACTATAAGTGTGTGTGTTTTTATGTGTGGTTTGAGCTTTAGTAATGTTTCTTTTATAAAAGTGGGTGCTTTCGTATTAGGGGCATAGATGTTCAGGATTGAGACTTCATCTTGATGGACTTTTCCTGTGATGAGTATGAAATGCCCTTCTTTATCTCTTTTGATTGCTTTCAGTTTAAAGTCTAATTTGTTAGATATTAGGATTGCTACCCCAGCTTGTTTCTTGAGCCCATTTGATTGGAAAATTTTTTCCCATCCTTTTACTCTGAGGTATCGCCTGTCTTTGAAGTTGAGGTGTGTTTCTTGTAAACAGCAGAAGGATGGATTCTGTCTTCGTATCCATTCTGTTAGCCTATATCTTTTTATGGGTAGGTTAAGACCATTGACATTTAGGGATATTAATGTCCATTGTTCATTGGTTCTTCTTTGTTTGGATTTATTGTTGGTGTTATCATTGTGTGTGGATTTTGCCCTCCTGTTTCTTTTTGTGTTTGGTGAAATTAGATTAACTGCTGCCAGTGTTTTTGTGAGTGTAGTTATGTTCGTTGGGTTGGAATTTTCCTTCCAGAGCCTTCTGTAGTGCTGGATTTGTTGATATGTATTGTTTAAATCTGTTTTTGTCGTGGAATATCTTGTTTTCTCCATCTATAGTGATTGAAAGTTTTGCTGGGTACAGTAGTCTGGGTTGACATCCATGCTCCCTTAGTGCTTGTAGGGTATCTATCCAAGACCTTCTGGCTTTCAGAGTTTCCATTGAGAAGTCGGGTGTGATTCTGATTGGTTTGCCTTTATATGTTAGGCATATAAAGGCCTTTTTCCTTTGCTGCTCTTAATATTTCCTCTTTACTCTTAGATTTGGTTTTTTGATTATTATGTGTCGGGGCGACTTCTTTTTGTGGTCCAGTCTGTTTGGTGTCCTGTAAGCTTCTTGTACTTTCATAGGCATATCCTTCTGTAGGTTGGGGAAGTTTTCTTCTATGATTTTGTTGAATATGTTTTCTGTTCCTTTGAGCAGTGTTTCTTCACCTTCTTCTACACCTATTATTCTTAGGTTTGGTCTTTTCACGGTGTCCCATATTTCCTGGATATTTTGTGTTAGGGATTTGTTGGACTTGAGGTTCTCTTTGGTTGATGAATGTATATCCTCTAGCGAGTCTTCAGTAGCTGAGATTCTCTCTTCCATCTCTTGAATCCTGTTGGATATACTTACATCTTTAGTTCCTGATCGTTTATCCAACCTTTCCATTTCCAACATGGTCTCATTCTGTGTTTTCTTTATTGTGTGTATTTCAGCTTTCATGCTTTGAACTATTTCAAGAGCTTCCTTCACTTGCTTGGATGTTTTTGTTGGCTTTCTTTAGATTCTTTAAGAGATTTATTTATTTATTGAATTTTTTTTGTTTGTCTTTTCCTCCAATTCATTTAATTTTTTGTTTGCTTTCTCTTCTATTTCTTTAAGGGATTTTCTTGTTTCCTCTTTAAAGGTCTCTATCAACTTGCTGAGATAATTTTTGAGGTCCATCTCATCTTCATGCTCTGTGTTGGGCTTTTCAGCTCTTGCTGGAGTGGAGTCCCTAGATTCTGGTGGTGTCATATTGGTCTTTCTGTTGTTGAGTGAAATCTTATTCTGTCTTCTCCCCATATCTTCTTTTAGTGGGTGCAGGTGGGTTCTCTCTATCTCCTCTTGTGGCCCAGTGGTGTGTGGGGGCTAGGAATTCAATGTCCACAACTCTAGATGATCTCGATGCTCCTGGTAGTCTCCTCACTAGTTCCTAGTTCCTCGGTCTTTCGGCAGAATGGAAGAGTGGGGTGCTAGCAGATTTGGGGCGCAGGGAGCTCCTCCCTGCCTGGGCGTGTCTGGCCCAAGCCCGCAGGCACAGGTGGGGGTGGGGGGATGGGGGTGGTCGGGGTGTATGCTGTTCTGGCCTGGGGTCGGGAGCGGGCAGAAACTCACTCACCTAGTTCCAGGTCAGTCGGCGGCGGCGGAATCGATTTCTTGTATCTTTTGGTTTGTCTTTTCTTCCATTTCTCTGAAGGATTTTCTCATTTCCTCTCTTAGGGTCTCTATCATCTACATGAAGTTGTTTTTAAGGTTGCTCTCTTCTTCATTTGTGTTGGAATGTTCAGGTCTTGCTGGTATAGAGTCCCTAGACTCTGGTGGTGTTATATTGGTTTTCCTGTTGTTGGATGTGTTCTTATATTGCAGTCTTCCCATCTCTTCTTCCAGTGGGGGCATGTGGTGTCTCTTCCTTTCCTGGTGTGTATGGGTCCAAGGTTGTTTTCCAGTGGGTGCATTTGGCTCCTATACTCTGATGAGTCTCAAGGTGGGTGCAGGTGGGTCTGAGGCACTCCAGGTGGGTGAGAGCAGGAGAGATGTCAGAAGACTCTGGGTTGCTTTGTCCTCAGGGGCCGAGTCGACCTGCCTGCAGCCCCCAGTGCAGGAGTTCCCAGAGTGGGCAGGCAGAAGTTGGGCCCAAATCAGGGGTCAAAGCAGCTCACCTCTGCATTCTGCACTTCGTGGATGCGGGAATAGCCCTGTGATCTCAGCAGAGTCTGGGTAGCTTGGTTCTCAGGGGCTGAGTCGACCTGCCTGTAGACTCCAGGGCAGGCGTTCCCACAGTCTAAATTTGATGTTTTTGAAAGGTAGTATTTGTTTTTACCATAGGTCTCTGGGCTATCTAGTCTCATGTTCTTGGTCACTCAAACAGTGTCCAGCATGGGTTCTGTCTTATGTCATGGGCCTTAAGTTAAATCAGATAATGGTTGGTTATTCCCCCAAACTTTGTGCCACCATTGAAGTGGCATATCTTGCAGTCAGGATACCATTAATAGATCAAAGAGTTTTTGTCTTGGTTGGTGTTTACATTTCTTCTTTGGAAGTGGGAAAAGTTACCTTCTCGAACCAGGGACACTAACCCATAGTGATGAAGACTCTAGGCAAGCACCAGTTCAATCTATCCATGTTCAGTGTAGGTGTTGCCTTCAGCAATAGGGCCTTGCCTTCAGTTTGTGATAGTCTTGGCAACATCCTGGGTTTTTGGGGGGTCCCTATTGGATCCCTTTGTCCAACAAGTCAATTAGATATACCCATTCCCTAGATTGGAAGCTTCAATGGTGACAAGAGATGGCCAGTTAGGGTTTTGTCTCCTCTTTCATTTAATTATTTCATTTAGATCTCTTACACACACACACACACACACACACACACACACACACACACACACATATATATATATATATAATATATATATATTCTTTCTAATATATTAGGAATATATATATATATATAATATATATATATATATATATTAGAAAGTTTTCTACTGCATTAGGTTTCCATACTATCCCTCAAATGGCCCTTTATTTTAGCTGACTCTACACATGTTCCCTTCCTCATCCGGCTCTACCCCTCACCCCACCCCTGCTTGATTCTCCTGTTCCTGTCTCTCCCACTCCATCCCTCCATAACTATTCTATTTCAATTTCCTAGAGAGATCTGTCTCCCCTAGTCCATTACTCTATACCTAATCTTTGTGGTTCTATGGATTGTAGCTTAGTTATCATTGCCTTAACAAGTAACAACCATACATTAGTGAATATATACCATATTTGTCTTTCTGGGTGTGAGTTACTTTATTCAGAATGTTTTTTTCTAGTTCCATACATCACCTCCGAATTTCATGATCTCATTTTTTTAATGGCTGAGTAATATTCTGTCATGTAATTGTGCCACACTTTTTTATCCATCCTTCTGTTGAGGGTCTTTCCAATATCTGGCTATTATGAATAGAAGAGCAGTGAATATGGTTGAGCAAATGTCTCTGTGGTAGGATGTGTGTTAACTGTTGCTAGTGTGAGTTCTCTCCACCTTTTTATGTAGACACTCAGTGCTATGAACTTTCCTCTTAGGCCTGCCTTCATGTGTCCCAAAAATTTGAGTATATTGTACATTTATTATCATTAAATTATAGATAGTCTTTAATTTATTTCTTAATTTCAGTCTTTATCATTTAGAGTTTGTAAGCTTTCTGTTGTTAATGATGTCCAGCTTTAATCTGTGGTGGTCAGATAGGAGGCAGGGGCTGTTTCAATTTTCTTGTATCTATTGAGACTTTCTTTGTGTCCATGTATGCAGTCGGTTTTGAAGAAAGATCCATTAGGTGTTGAGAAGATGTTATGTTTTGTGTTTGGGTGAAGTTCTCTGTAAATATTTACTAGGTCATCTGGCTTGTAGTGTGAGTTAGCTCCAGCACTTCTCTGCTTAGTTTTTGTCTGGGTGACCAGTCTATTGGTGAGAGTGAGATATTAAAGCCTCTCACTATCAATGACTGGGGGTCAACATAGGATTTAAGCCATAATAGTGTTTCTTTTCAAATCTTGGGTGCCCTTGTGAGTGGTATATAGATGTTAAAATTGCAATACCTCTTGGTGGACTTTTCCCTTTGATGGGCATGTAGTGTCCTTCCCTATCTCTTCTGGTTAGTTTTGGTTTGAAGTCATTTTTTGCAAATATTAAAATGGTTACACTAGCTTTCTTCTTAGGTCCATTGTTTTGGAAATTTTTTTCCAACCCTTTACCTTGATGTTAATGTCTGCCCTTGAGGTTTAGGTGTGTTTCTTGGAAACAGTGGGATGCATCTTCTTTTCACATCCATTCTGTTAGTCTACGTATTTTAATTGGGGAATTGAGACCACTGCTGCTGAGAGATAACAATGAACAGTGTTTGTTGATTCCTGATATTTTGTTTTTGTTGTTATTGATGGTGGTGGTAGTGTGCGTGCATGTGTGTGCGTGCGTGCATGTGTGTGTGTGTGTGTGTGTGTGTGTGTTTATGTGTGTATGGTCTGAGATATTCACTCCTTGTGTTTTCTTGAGTGTAGTTAACCTTTTTAGATTGGGGTTTTCCATCTAGGACTGTAGGGCTAGATTCGTGGATAGAGATTACTTAAATTTGGTTTTATCATGGAATGTCTTATTTTCCCCAACTATCATGATTGAAATTTTTGCTGGGCATAGTAGTCTGAGCTGGCGTCTGTGGTCTCTTTCAGTCTGCAGCACCTATGTCCAGGCATTTTTCACTTCTAAAGTCTCCATTGAGAAGCTGGGTGTAATTCTTTCTCCCTTGCAGCTTTTGATATTCTTTGTTATGTGTACTTAGTTTTTTGATTATTGTATGCTGAGGGGACTTCCTTTTCCAGTCCAGTCAATTTGATGTTCTGTATGTGTCTTAGGGTTCCTATTGCTGAGTTGACATACTGTGTTTTAGTGATAGGAGTAGGTACTTCACTAAGAGATGAGAATAGACCTCTCTCAAAAGGATGCCATTTTGCCCAAGTACACTGTAACATAGCTCACATAAAGGTAAACATCAAAAGTAACTGGTTTTTACAAGGTAGGTGCTTTAGCCAACTAAGCCAAGGAGCCACTTAAGTAACCAGTTTTTAAAGCCCACATTTTGAGCAAGTACAGTTGGAGCTGCACAAGGAGCTCAGAGCTTCAGATAAATACAATTATTACTAATTAATTTTTCATCAAAGCACTTTGCAGTATGGCAACCATTTATAATTGTTGTTCCATCAAAAGTTTTATCATCAAAATGCACTTGTTGACCTGTTACATAATACCATAAATTAATCCTGAAGGGTGTTTCAACTGCAGCTTAATCGGTTTAGACCCTAACATTGTTCTGAAATACTTCAAGAGCAATCCTGAATGGAGTCCTAGTTGCCAAAGAAAATGCAGAGTGTGTTTAGTTGAGCCCACTACACTACCTTAGAAGCCTTCCTAAGTCAGGAAAGATCACTGATGTTCAGATACCTGTGGTCCTGGTTATTTTCATAAAGAATTGACAAAGAAATTGTGAAAGTAGAAGTCACGGCTAAGCACTATTTCTCCATCACAACCATGAACTTGCCTAACTTGAAGATAGACATTAAGAATGTGTTAGACCATCCTGCCCTCTGCCATCATGGTGTTAGCATTTCTTTCTTCTCCATAGTTTTGAAATACCTTTGGTAGCATGGGTAAATTCTTCTTATGGCCTAGACATATCAGATTCTGGAACTGGAATAGGAGACCCTGTCTAGTGTATAAATGTTTGGTTTTGTCAGATAACTATCCCTCCTCATTGTCAGGTATATAGAAATGGAGTGTCTCATGGGCTTCAGTTGACAACAGAAGGTGGGTTCCTGGTCACTCCTGGATAGTGTGAGGTGAGTCAGTCTTGGGGGACCTCTAGAATGTCACCTGTGTGGATGGAGAAGGGGTTAATTCTATCCACATGGCCTCTGCTGAGTGACAGGAAAGATCAGTATGGCTGGGAGATGGTAACATTTTAGCACTCCTGAGGGTCTCCTCAGTCAATGCAGTATGGCCTGGCAGCTGAGTGGCGCTTTTTCACACACTGAAAGGCAGGGAGTCTGCACTCCCAGGACTTTTGTCAAAGCTTGCACGGTGGCAGATACATGGAAGGGGCAGTGAACGGTTTTCTGCTCTGTGACGCTCCCTTGGTCCTCATCCTGTCTGGAAAGAAGCTTGGTCTCATGCTGAGACTCATTCTGTTTGCATCCTCGGGACTTCCTTGGTGTCTACCTTCTCCACGGTTAGGTCTAGAATATATGACCCCTGTCATCTCACCCCACCTCTCAAAGGAAAAACATCCAAGGATCATACTGTACCAATCTTCAGGCTTCTGGCTCCCACATAGCTATTTTTATTTTCTACACCTTAGAGTCTATTCATATATATATATATATATATATATATATATATATATATATATATATTGAGTTGGCCAAATGGGAAAAATGTATCTGTTAAGTCTGTTATACTTTCCTAGACCTACATGGCTATTGTAATGTGAGTAGCTTACAATAGACAGACATTTATTTCTTGGTTCTAGAAGTGGGAATTCCGAGATCCAATTCTAGACATTGTCAGGGTGAAAGGACTGAATCCCAGTTCATGGAAGACTGTTTCCTCACCATGTTCACACTGTGAAGAGGGGTCAGGACCTCCAGGATCTTGGGTAAGGTCACTAATCTCATTCATAAAGGCATACCATTATAAACTCAGCACCTCCAAACTTCATCTTGAGGGTGAGGATCCCTACATGTGAATTGGATGTGGTGTCAACATTCATATTGCAGCAAGCACTTCTAGGAGGTTCTACAGGATCCCACTGAATTGATCTGTGTGTTACGTCGCCATGAGGTTCTGATAACACCAAGTATTGCTAATGTCCAGTGAGAGCTGAGAACCAAACAACTTCAGTTGCAGAGTGAATAACACAAACAATTCACATTAAGTGAATTGAATTTTACCCCAAATTTGTTTGTTTTTTGGTTGTTGCCCTGTTTTGTTTTGTTTTGTTTTTTATTTTAGCCCATGTTGCTAACCACCTTTCTCAAAGGTTACTGTACCCTTGTACTGTTCTAATAGGACGTAACTGGATCATGTTGAGTGTACACTGCCAATGTCATTACATGTGAGCAATTCTCTGGGGATGAAATTCAATAAAGGAGGTAGCTAAATGTAATTTAAAACACCCTGAACGATTGGTATCGTTTTTTCTACAAGTACCGAATAGTTTCCTTTCTTTTGTTAGATGTTATTCTATAATTTAGAGATGAAATCTAGCTAATCTCCAACTTTGATTTGTTTGATTAAAGTTCAATGAAGTGGTAATCTTTGAGCAATGGCAAATTGATTTTTTTATTGTAAAAGATTGCATGACATATTTACTCACTAAAAGTTAGTATGTTTTAACAACAGAAACACAGAAACATTGAGTTTATACGTAGTTATCACTAAATAAAATATTTTTTGTGACAACAGAAAATGTAGCAGCTAGAGAACGGTTAAGGGGGTCTTGTAGTGTTGGGGTGGGCTTTGTGCCAATGAAGCAATAGATGAAAGCCATGGGTATGGGCAGGGGGCAACTTGAAATAGTTAGAAAGCTTTCAAGCCTGTTGGGAAGGGAGTTCCTCTTTTCTTAGAATTCTGTGACCAACTTGTGTGTTTGAATGTGTATTTGTATACATTTATATATTTCTGTATGCTTGTGCTGCACAAACACTTCCCCACACTCACATACAGTATGTGACGGCCCAAGGTCAATGTAAGGTTTCCCCTTCAACCACTCTTCACACTTTTTAAGGCAGAGTCTCTCACTGAACTTGCAGTCCACTTTTTGACTAGAAAGGCTAGCCTGTGAGCTTCAGGGGTCCACCTGTATCTAGTTCCCCAAGGCTGTGCCTGGCTTTTTATATGAGTGTTGGGAATTGAACTCATGTCATTATGTTTGCACAGCAAGCTCTTCACAGACTGAGCAATCTTATTTGTGGTCCATTTCATGTGAAAAAATTGAGTGGAGAAAATAAAAGTTAAAACTGTTCTATCTTCTTTCCTAGTGCAGTGACATGACTAAAAGCAACTGAAGGGAGCAAAGGGTGTATTTAGATTACACTTCCAGATCATCATTTGTCATTGAGAGAAGTCATTGCAGGAACTCAGTGAAGCTATGGAGACAGGGGCTATGGAGAAACAGTGATTCCTGGCTTACTCTGCCTCACTCCCTCATGTTTAATGAGTTTTCTTATACAGCCAAGGACCCACCTAGGGATGGTAATGCCCACAGTGGGCTGGGCCCTCCTAAAATCAATTACTAATCAAGATGATGCCTGAAAAACACACTCACAGGCCAATATGATTTAGGCAATTCCTCAGTTGAAGAAATGTTCCTTTCAGATGACTCTAGTTTATGTCAAGATGATATCTGAAGCTAACTAAGACAGAAAGCACATCACCTGACTGCAGAGAAATGGACAAGAGGGAGGAAGGTTTCCCCCTACCCCACCACTAGAAGTCATATGTCAAAGTAGAGTCATCCAATAGTCTTGGGGGAAATGGTATAGACATTAACAAACAGAAGCCCAGACAGCTATCTTCATGTCCTGATAGTTGGCACACCCACATTCCTGTTTCTTTGGGGTTAACAAACAGACCATATTTCAATCTGTATTTATTAAGACCTAAATACTGGATTCCAGGATGGCCCTGGAATGTGGTCTGTGCCATTCCAGAAGGTCTGGTGCTAATTTGTTTATGTGAACATTCCCAGGGTGATGAATATCCCTCTACTCCAGCACACACTTCTTGGGCCCTTGTTTCCCACTTAGACACACAGGGAACTTTCGTATCTTCCAGGCTAGCTTGTAGAGTATGGAAAATGAGAGGTTATAGGGAGCTTACAAAGGTCCCCATTAAGTTCATCTGTCCCAACAAAGCTCCTCATAACTGAAAATAGTCATCTATTGAGGTCTGACTGATCAATGCTGACATGGCCCCACTGGAAGTTCCCATTTAGGGTCACTCAGGTGACTTCAGTTAGAGAATGTCTCGGGATGGGTTGCTGGGAGGCTAGGGGATGTCCTAAGGGGCTTCTTTCTCACATATGCAGGACTTTTGGCAGGCAGGGCAGGATATAACCACAGGATCTGGCCAGGCTACAGGATCGGGCCAGGCTTCCCTCTGACTGCCTCTCAGTGCAGTCTCTGATATGGCCAAATGAGGCTGCCTGATGGGGGAAGTCAGGGCAGAAATTCAGTGTAGGAAATTAAAGGCAGGAGCTATAGAGAAACAGTGGTTACTCTCTGCCTCACTCACTCCTGTTTAGTGAGTTTTCTTATACAGCTGAGGACCTAGGGATGGTAATGTCCACAGTAGGCTGGGACCTCCTAAAAATCAATTGCTAATCAAGATGATCTCTGGAAAACATACCCACAGGCCAATCTGATGCAGGCAATTCCTCAAATGAAGAATACATAGTGCCTACAAGTCACCAGACTGTGTGTAGTGTTTACAGCACAGTGTTTCTAAGGTCTCTTTGGTTTTGTTTTGTTTTGTTTTGTTTTTTTTAATTACTAACTGTCACTTTCTTGCTGTTATCACTGGACATGTTCTTCTGCCTTGTTCCTTGTGTTCCTGAAATGTTGAAGGGAGTACCAGCACGTTAATGGTCCTGCCTGTAGAAGAGACCCTGTGGCATGGGCTTCTACAACTCTGAACCGCTGTTTATAGAGACTCTTCCTTCTGTCATGGACAGGGAGTCTCTGTGACAGCCTGCTGTATGTCATTGACAGGCCATAGTGCCCCAGATACACAGTCAAACATTAGCTTTGGTGCTGCTATGATGATCCCACAGATGCCATGGACACCTGGACTGCTCAGCATTACATAAAGGATGTGGAGATATGGTCCTTGGCACCCCAGCCAACTGGTTAAATCCTAAGCATGGAAGTGGAGTTCCCAGAGGAAGACGGGATTCCAAATGTGAACTGCAGGGTCGGCCTTGTCTGCAACCATGAAGATTTGACCCAGTCCTCAGGACTTCGGCTTATTTAACCAGCCTTACAGTTGTCTTGTCTGTCTGTCTGTCTGTCTGTCTGTCTGTCTGTCTGTCTGTCTGTCTCTCTCTCTCTCTCTCTCTCTCTCTCTCTCTCTCTCTCTCTCTCTGTGTGTGTGTGTGTGTTTATGTCTGTGTGCATCTGTGTCTGTGTGTATATGTCTCTGTGTGTGTCTATGTGTGCATATCTGTGTGTATGTGTCTATGTGTACATGTCTGTATATCTCTGTGTATGTCTATGTGAGTGTGTCTATATGTCTCTGTATGTGTATATAACAGATAACTAGATAGTAGGTAGATAGTTAAATGATAGATTACATAATAGATATCGTTGTTATATAGATTATAAGTAGGTGATAGGAGATAGATAATGAATAAATGATAGACTAATGACAATAATAGAGATTTAGATAGAAATTAAATAGATGACATATTTATAGATGGAGGATGGATAGACAGACAAATAGATGAGAGAGAGAGAGATCCATCGCTGGTTCTCATAGGTCATCTGAAATGACAAGTGGAATCTTCAAGAAATCTAGATTTCAAACAGGGTTTGGCTTTTTCATTGTTAAGGACTGACCTGTTTGAAAGGAGATGAGTCATACACAAGCACATCTCTGAAGGAAATGCAGGATAGGGCTTACAGTAGAAACAAGCTGTTGGTGACACAACAGACAATGGAGTTTGGAGAAAAGTGGGCCTAAGCTAAGAGGAGACATCATGGTAAGCATCCCAGAGCAGAAGGTCCCAAGGGGAAAAAGAAATCAGGATCAAGTCTGGGCCCCTTCGGCTGACAATTGCTCATGTTCTTCTCCAGTCTTCCCACACTTCCCTTCCCCACTCACTCTCAACTCAACTGTGCATGGTAGTTTGAATGTAATTGGTCCCCATAAACTCATAGGGAATGGCTCTACTGAGGTGTAGCTTTGTTGGAGTATGTATAGCCTTGTTGGAGGAAGTGTGTCACTGTGAAGAATTTGAGGTCACCTATATGCTCTAGCCATGCCCAGTGTCTCAGTTCACATCCTGTTGCCTGCTGATCAAGATGTAGGACCATGTCTGCTTGCATGATGATAATGGACTAAGTCTCTGAAACTGTAAGCCACCCCACCGAATATTTTCCTTTATGAGAATTGCTGTGCTCAGGCTGTTTCTTCACAGCAATTGAAACCCTAATAAGACACTCTGAGACTGACTTCCAGCCCTGAACAACTACTGGATGGGTGACTGAATCTTATGAGTATCATTACCTGTGTCTGCATACATCATGAGAAAATGAGTGATAGAGACCTGGAATACTCCTTCACCTGCTTCACGGGGGATGAGTGGACCCCTCACCCACCTCAGCCCTGCCTGGTAGCCACAAGGCCATCAGAAGCACCACTAAGACACTTGGGTGCCTTTTAGAACTGCTCTATCTTCACCTGTCCGTAAGGAGTCCCTTTTCAAAATGCTACCCTCTGTGGGCTGAGGAGATGGTTCAGCGGGTCAAGTGTTTTGCTGTGTTAGCATGAAGACCTGAGTTCCATCCCCAGAATCCACAGATAAAAGTCCAGGTGAGGTGATCCTTGTCTGTATCCCAGCACAAGGGGACCAGTCTAGCTGAACTGGTGAGCTCCAGCTCCAGTGAAAGATCATATCTCAAAAATCTAGATGGGAAGCAATAGAGAAAGACACCCAGTGATGACTTCCAGTTTCCAAAGGTGCACACGTTCGAGTGCATGTGCGCACACACGCACACACACACACACACACACACACACACACACACACACACACACACACACATTTGCACCACCCCCAAAAAATACATTACACCTCATAATTGCTCAAATGAAAGCCACTTTGAAAGTTCCCTGTATTTCAACCAACCTGGTAGTAATGTCTTTATTATCTTACAGCCTTCAGAGACAAGATAATCTTCCACTGGGGGAAACCAGAGTCCTTGTTTTCAGAACAGCTGTGTAAAACATATTGGCCACGTCCTCCTCAAGCAGTCATGATCAACATAGCACTAATATTTCAAATTGCCCCTGCTGAAAGCTTACTCCTCCAACACCCTTCAGGCTTCCCAATATCCTGCAGGGAAATTAAAGGGAGGTTAGGCTTAGCAGAACCCAGTCCAAATGAAATATCTTTAAAACAGTTTGGGAAGATATGACAGACAGTCGGCAGCTGAGCTCTTAAGACAATAATGCAGCCCCTAATACAATAAAATGGCTGGCAATGAAACCTTACAAACAGGCTCGATGGCAAGAACGTTATGATTACAGAAGTCATTTGATCCCGACATGCAGCTCCAAATAACCCCAGTTCCATTTATGAAACTAGAAACTCAAGTGTGGCCTCACTTGTAGTATCAAGAGTAAACCAAAGAGCTGGGGGTGGGGTGGAGAGACTGAGTGGTTGTGAGTGCATGTGGCTGAGCTGGGCAGCAGATACCAAGGGCACTCCTTAGAAACTCAAGCTTCTGAAGTAACTTTGGGGGGTTAAGCTGAGATTTCAATCCTTCCTCTGACACAAATTTTATGGAGTGGCTTCCAGAGCAGCACAAGGACAGTCACATGTTTGTCAGCTGACCCACACATTGCTTGCAGATCGTCAAGCCTGTGTGTGTTTCTACACGACAGCTAAGAGTAGGTTGCGTGAGTTTTTCTATTTGCTTTTAAATGTTAGGGGTATATTGCCTAAAAACAAAGAAGTTTTCTTTTACAGAAACACAGTGTAGTTGGGGATTTTTATTTTGAACACGGTGTTGTATGGAACCCAAAGACATATTCACACTTTGGATTTTTTTAATGTGTGTCTGTGCATGTCTGTGTGTGCAAGTTCAGGTGTTAGTCGAGGTGCATGTGCAGATGTGTGAGCATACATGTGGAAGCCAGAGAACAAACTTGTGTGTCGTTGTCAGGAACAACGTCCACTTCCCTTGAGACAAGGTCTCTCACTGGCCTGAAGCTCGACATGTAGGCTAGGCTGGCTGGTCAACGGGCCCCAGGGCCAGCATTACTAGTGCTGCCTTTGCCTTCATGACAGTCACCTCCCAGTCCAAGATCCTTCTTAGGGTCATGGATTGCCTTTGTCCTTCTTAAAGCCTTTTGGGATGGGACCTTCTTTGTCTTGTCCTTGAAACTTCAGAGGAATACAGGCTGGTTATTTGGGTTGGGGGATCTCTCAGTGTGGGTTTCTCTGGTCCTTCCTGGGCATTGAGATTTAGACAATGTGGCAGGATTAAAAAGAGTATCGAGGGTTACTGTGTCACTCTAGGTGTGTGGCCTTGAGCTGCCATGATCTGGCCTTGTCCCAACATAAAGGGTGTTGGTTTGATCACGTGGTTTCTGCCAGCTTTCATCACTCTGCTATTAACTCTCTTTCCCTTTGTAATTTATGGGCAATTTGTAGGAAGGTGTTTGTTACATGGATAACCTGTTTCTCATCAAACTTTCACACTTCAGTGTGAGTGAGCGTCCCTCGATAGTTTCCTAGTTCCCTATTCCTTCCGTGTTTGTAAGACGATATTCCAGTGCATCGAAGAAAATTTCCCTTCTTTCCTCTGAATGCATGTGTATGTGAATGTTAGATGATACAGGTGTATAAAAGACTATGAGTGCATGCACAAGGGTGTTAGTATAGATTTACAATCCTCATTGTAGTCTTCCAGTCTGAAGTCATTATTACTGATGTGTATTTGATGATTTCTTTAGTGGGTGTCCCTCCAAGCCATGGCCATTCATGTCGATATCCACATTCATCCTTAATGGCTTTGTTCTTTAGACACAAGTTGTTCCAGACTTGATTTGCCTCTCTCAGATCCATCCCTGCAGTCCTACTCAAAGACCCCCGAGTCATCTGAGTAAAAATAATCTTTAGATGTGATGACATCACTGCACAGAGGCTTCAACTGCCAGAGCTGGGAAATGAGAATGCTAACATCTGCATTATGAAGTTCATGCATGTGTACGTACACAAAGAAATTTACATTAAGAAGTACACACACACACACACACACACACACACACACACACACACACACACATGTGTGCCATACAGACATCTAAATTAAGAAGAACATGCCTGTATGTGTACACACACAAATTTATGTTAAGAAGCACATATGTGTCCACACAGGGACATTTACATTAGGAAACACACACATCTGCACATGGAATTTTCAGGAGGAGCACACACTTGTGCACATACCCTCCCCATACACATTGAGATGTGTGTGCTCATTTGAAGGCACGCGTTCGCACTGACACATGGGCTCCAGTGAAGCACTGTGGGCTGCACGTTATATGGAGATTCCTTCTGAGCCCTGAGAGGTCCAACTCCCAGTGCTTTTCCTACATGGACTCCTGTGTAGCCTTGGACAGTAACTTAGAGAACTGGGAAGCCATACCACTGCAAAAAGCAAACCCGACAGCTGGAGTCGAATTATTTTATTATGGACTATTTCAGGCAAAATTCACATATAGTGTCCTGGTTCTCAAGCCAGGGAGATTTGGGCAGCAGACAGGTGTGTCTATCTGCCATCACCTAGGGGTCAGCGTGAGAGGACCACGGAGTCTAGTATGCAAATGGCAGCAATGTCACCAGGCATTAGCACAATGGGACAGTGGTGTGTCTGAGAACCCTTACCTATAATGACAGCTACACTGCATCTTTAATTCTAGGAGTGCACCGTGATCCCCGAAGTTAGGTAGGACACCTCCAATGTTCATCTTGGCTTCCAAGATTATTTCCTCGTAGGCGATGGCATTTTCCTAAAAGCTTAAAGATAGTTGTCAGAATGAAGATTTTTATTGGGTGTTCCACTAGATGATCATTGGAGTTGGGATAATTGACATCCTTAAACACGGTGCAGTTTCTAATATATTTAAATCTTTAATTTCTCCAGGCAGTGTTTGATGATTTTTCATGGAGAAGATGTGAAATCCTTCTCTTTGATTTGGGAGTTGGTCTAATGGCTAATGTCTGGGTACATCAGATACTGCCTGCACTTGTGGTATTTTTCATACCAGATTCCAAGGTTGCTACTAAGACTTGGAAATACAGTCAATTTTGCACACTGGTTTTCTGTCCTGTATTCTTGGGTTCACTGTGGTGTGTTTTTTTTGTGATGCCTTGGTGTTTTCTGTGTATTTAATCAGACCACTTGCAACTGAAGCTAGCTGTGGTTTAAATGAGAAATATCATGTCCCCCTCATGTGTTTGAACCCTTGGTCTCCAGTTGGTGGGGCTGTTTGGAAAAGTTCTGGAACTTCTAAGAGGAGGAGCCTTGCTGGATAAGTACTTCACTAGGGGCTACCCACTTTCTGTGCTCTCTCTCTCTCTCTCTCTCTCTCTCTCTCTCTCTCTCTCTCTCCCTTCCCCCTTGCTTCCCCACTCTCTCTCCTCCATCCCTCCTGCCCTCCCTCCTTCTCCCCCTCCCTCTGTCTTCCCTGTCTCTCCTGCCTCCCCCATCTCCTGTCCTTGTCCTTCTCTCTCTCCTTTGCTCCCTCCATTAGATGAAAACACCACTTTCCCTGCTTGTTTTCAGTCCTCCTCACCATGCTGGACCATGTCTCTCTGCAATCATTAGCTAAGATGCAAACGTACCCTTTCTTCCTTAAGTTGATTTTGACAATGGCTTTTCATCACAACAGCAGGAAAGTAACTAGCACAGGTACTTCTATCTGGAAACATCTCCAAGTCTCCTGTCCTTCCCCCTCCTGCCAGGCCACCCCCTACTGCAAGAATGTGTATAGGAGGCGCTTGCTCCCACCCCTGTCTCAGCAGAGTGGGTAGTCACGTTTTATCAAACTGGCAGAATGTTTTCTATTTCCACTTTACAAAAAGTGTTCAATGTAAGCTGACAAACAGTTTTCCCTAATTTGTGACATAGTTTGCTGGTGTCTCCAGATTTCCCAAATCAGTTAAGTAACATCTTAAATGTTTTCATATCTACTCTCAGGGAGTAAAGTGTTCTCTTCTTTCACTTTCTATTATCCTTGTCAAATTTGCTTTTCATACTTATCCTTGCCTTCTAACACAACTTGCAAAGCCTCTCCTCTGTTTTCTGAGAGGTTGAGAGCTTTATCTCTTCCTCGTACAAGTGTGATTGGCATATTTCATTGTGGAGGGCAATCTTGTGTGCGTAAAAGTGTGTTTGGTGCCTATAAATCCAACTAGAATTTTCAGTGCTGTTTTTCTGGAACAGGGACAGGACCTTGATCTGTAACACAGGCTAATCTTGAACTCTGGATGGGGCCCAGGCTAGCCTTGAACTATTAGCAATCCTCTGGCTTAAGTGTACAACACTATACATGGTTTTAACTGGGATTTTTTTAAAGTAGAAATTTATTGGTTTTACTCTTATTTTCAAGGCATTGACTATACATTTTGCTGACTTTCTATATAATTCGTAAATACAATTTAGTGCTCTTTTTATATTCAACTGGCTCCATAGATGTTTCGATTTAACACGTTTCTTTAACCAGGCATTTTGAACTTTGAGTTTCCTTAGGCATACCTCAAGGCATCCTTATGAGTCTGACACATGGTGTTTCCACCACCATTCACTTAAACTGCTTCTTCTTTAACTGATGTGGGTTTCCATGGAGATTATTTGTACATATTTGCCAACTTTGCAAATGTTTTGAGTGTTTTTATGTATCTGAAAGTTATGGGCTTGCAATTAAATCTCTTTGGGCCAAACTTAATGTCTGGAAAACTCTATTCTTCTAATATTTTTAAGACTTGTTTACAGCCAGGATATAGTCTCCCTTGATGAGTAATCCACATGCTCTGGAAAAGCGCAGACTGACAGTGCCGAGGGACCAGTGCTCCAACACTCCCAGGTAAGTCAATGTGGTTGATAATATTGCTCAGATGTCCAGGATCCCATCTAACAACGTGTCCATTGTTCTTGAATTAACTGTGACAGAATTGCTAAAAACCCACAGAACTAACAAAGCTGTCCATAGATTTCTCTTTTTCTTTTCGTTCCTTTTTTTCTTTTTAAGATTATTAAATGGTTCTGAAATGGAGCCAGCCTAGATGTCCATCAACACATAATGAAAATGTGGTACATATACACAATTGAATTATGTTCATCCACAAAGAAAACTGAAATCATGACATTTACAGGAAGATTTTGTTCCTATGAGGATCTCATATATATAATATATATATATATATATATATATATATATTATATGTGTGTGTGTGTGTGTGTGTGTGTGTGTGTGTGTGTGTGTGTATGTGTGTGTGTGTGTGTAAGAGAGAGAGAGAGAGAGAGAGAGAGAGAGAGAGAGAGAGAGAGAGTACATATATGGGTGGTTAGGTTAAGAAATTAGAAATGAAAATACAGGAGGAGAACAGAGATAGTAAAGGATGGTTGAGGAGTGGGAAAGGTAATAGATACATGTGGCTTGGAGGAGCCAGGTTGTTGGTGGGAGGGTAGGGGACCAACAGGAGAGAAGCAGAAGGTTGGAGGAGGGAAGTAAGTAGAGAGATCAACAAGAAAGCACGCGTGGCAGTCTCATGGTAAAGCCCAGCACTTTGCACACCACACCCAGGTTTTGTGGCATGCTATTATGATAAACGTCTGTTTGGGTGAATAATGGCTCTTGGCTTGTCACATGATAAAATAGTACATTTTAGAAACAAGCAATCAAATATTATACCTTGTGGACTGGGCTATTTTGATTAAACACCTAACAAAAACAGTTTAAGACAGGAAAGATTGGCTCTGGCTCATGGTGCAGAAGACAAGGTGGTAACATCTCTTAGCTGTAGCAGAGCAAGTGTGAGGTGATTGCTCACAGTGTATCTGCATCCAGGAAGCAGAGAGAACGGGGAAGGAACCAGTGATAAACTTCCTCTAACGATGCCCCATCCCTACAGGTGCCACAACCTGCCAAAAAAGCCTCCACAGCTGGTGATCAGTCATCAACACAGGAGCCTGTGAGGAAGGTGTTGAATTCAAACCATGGTACCACAGAAATAAAATGGAGAGATGCTTTAGAAATTATCAAGACTAAATAAATAATTATGCATTTCGAATGTCTCAGATTGGTTGAAAGTGAGGTCAAGTCTTAAGCTCTGGGTGAATATACTTTAAAATAATGAAAAATGCCTCTGAAATACAGAGACATCATGAGACTAGGAGTCTCTTAAAGACATACAGGGATATGGAAAAGGGGCAGGTCCAACTATGAGAGCTAGATGACTGAATCAACTAGCAAGCCATTCATACTTTAAGCAGTACTTGCGGGGAGGGGGGACACACATAATCCTTGACATTGCAGGAGGAAAACACAGGCTGATTAAGAGCAGTCTTGGCAAATAAATTTCCTGGTCAGGTATGTCTTCTCAACAGATAATGGATCACATGGGTACAGGGCTCTACCAAACCAGAAATACCCCTAACCCCAGAAACCCGTGGTAAACTTCTGGTAAATAATCCCAGCACCATAAAACCATTGTTTTAGGTCTTTATCACCAACTAAGAGAGAAACCGGTGATTATCATAGCACAAGAAATGAACGTGGTTTATCAGGGCATTTGAGGGAACCTGGTGCCATGTTCCATGTTCAGTAGATGTATTTGCAAACTGAATCAGCTCATTTTTTTTGTTAAATCTTGGTGAAGTTTTAAAGTCAGATATTTGGAAATATCCAAACTGGGATGCATTTCAAGTACAAAGACAAAACCCAAATGCAAAAAAAATGTAACTATAAGAGCAAAAATCAAACACATTTCATAATTGTATTAGTGGGACAAAAAGAAAGCTATACAGAAAGAAGTGAGGGCACTGATCAAATTTTCTGTGTACAAGAGTAGAAGAACTTGAATTTAAACATCCTCAAACTGAAGTTGGGTGTATTGGCCAATGAAGAGGACCAAAGAGAGCAAAACCGGCTCTTCCTGGTGTCCTCAGTGTGGCTTGCTTAAAATCCTGCTGTGTCCCACTTGATTTATGTCACTAGTTCTGAGAGTGCATCTAGTGGTGCACAAGAAGGCGAGGAAGGGTCTGGAGGACCCCTAGAAGAGTGTTTGAAGAAATAAGTGTCACCTCCAGAGATGAGGATGTCAGAGACTAACACAGGAAGCCCCACATAACTGGAGACTTTCTTTAGAAAAACGAATAGACTTCTGTGTTCTGGGGAGATTTTTCAAGGCAGTCTTTCTTTTGTATCAATTATTTGGAGAGACAGTTTGACTTACATGACAGGTCAAAATCCATTGGCACCCCAGCACAAAAGCTCTCTCAAAGGATAGAAATAACTGGTTTTTAGCAGGGTGTGCTCCCTAGGTGGGAGCACCGCAGACCTTTGTTGGGAACACTGTAGAAGGAAGTCCTGTGGTTGTCAACAGGAAGGAATAGCCCTTAGTAGCACTTCCAACTTCAAGATTCCACAGCTCATAACCACCACATTGTGGGCCTTAGATCACTGGACCTGGACGGAAAGTGATGTGTATGACCTCAGTCCACAAGTGACGAGGTCATTAAGGCTCTGCCCAAGGTCCCACTGATGCTGGCTGAACACATTCTATTTCTGTCAGATTTTCTTACCATGAATAAGACTAATGGTTGAATTCAGAACTCCGAAGAGGATTTCAAAAGCTCTGGAGTCCTTCATTATTGAATTAATTACAGACCTGTAGTGGTCACACAATAGTGCCACCCCCCTCCCAATAAATTAGGCTGGTAACTTCTTCCCTTATTTGTTTAAAGAAAACTGTTTCATTTATAGCTTGAGCCAGAACTAAGAAGGAAAGAAAAATTCTTGACTTCTTCTTTCATGTAGTGGTATCACAATTTACAGGAGGAGATTGGCCTAGAAACTTTTAAATTCAAAGTTCTGGATACTTAATTCTGTATCCTCATAGATACAGTAACCACAATATGAGCTTGTAGATTCTTATTCTTATTAAATTTCTGACATAGTGAAGAATCGGCCCCTATTTACAACCTTGCTCTTATACAACTTGCCCAGGGCAGGTTGGCTGTGACTCCTCTCTGTTGTCCTCATGCTGGAGCTAGGGCTGCCTCCCCCAAAGCACCCACTAATGCTGACAGTCACCACTCAGAAGTCATGAGCAAACTTGTATTTGGGGAACAGCTCAGAGAAAGCACATCCCTTGGAAAATATATGGCACCAAGGACAGGGAGATGTGTGGTTTCCTGAAGTTCCTGCATGTAGAGGCGTCTATTCTTCCCAGTGTATTTGTATTAGTGGCCACATCCCTTTGGGCATGGCTTCAGGTGCAGGTCACAGATTGGATCAGAAGGGCAGAGAAAGGCTGCAAAGGTTCTTTACTCCTATCTGTGTAAGTTGCTCCCCAATAAAACATCCACTTATCATCTTGAGTCTAGTGAACTCATTACCACCACCACCCCACCCCCACCGCTGCCTTCACATGCAGAAACAGGTCATTGGTGAATAGGACCAGCCATAGTCGCACTGACTAGATCCTAGCAGGGATCCACCAAGGTTGCAACCTGTGCTGCATGCCCTCCTGGGAGTCACAGAGCACGGGAAGCTTTTGTTGTGTCCTAAGGGTTCTGGTAAGTTGTTCTTTCCTTTTCACTTGAGTAAAAGATTTTTTTAAAAAATTTTACTCGATTTCTTTAATGACCCACTGATATTTCAATAGTGCATGGCTTACTCCAGAAACCACAATAATGACCTGCCTGGCAAGATGTGCCCACTGGTATAATAGTGGTAGAACTATTATGGCAGTAACTACTGCTTTCTGATTTGGAAATAAGTCCTATTCCACTAGAGGAACTGATGGCTGATACTGTAAGCCTTATCAAGAGCCCATCACCAAGGAAGTCACAGAGCCTAGAGGAGGGCCTACTACCCCTGTTTTTGCTGCATGGAGGTGGCATCAAACTGCTCCTTCATTATTTCTCTTTATATCCTCGGATATAAAGTGTGGCTCTCAACATTTACCGGAGAAGTCTCTTTTTATAGTGGATAGTAGCTGATGCAGAGATTCACAACTGGTCACTATGGAGTGATCAGCGTGTGCATTTCCTCTTCTGACAACACAGAAGTTGAGGCAGAAAGAATGTAAAAGCAGGAGGTTTGGGGTGAAACGGTATCTTCTGGACATGGCCTGGCCACTGGACTCAAACAGCTGCATCCCTGGTTACCTGCATAATGCCCACACAAGGCTGGGCCTTCCACTCTTTCATTATGCATTAGTGTGGGGTTCATGAGCCCATCTTGAGCTGAGGGACTAAACATGGATAATTGGTGCTGACAGAACAGGTATCATTTTCTTCACTGGTGTAGCCAATGATATGGTGCTCACCTTCCAGTAAATAACCCTCAATTCATGATCACACAAGAAACCATAATCAAACTTGGTGGGCCATTGAAGATATAGAAAAAGAGCTTGTTGGAAAGACTGAGGGTTTCAGAAGTAGAGAAAAAATATGAAAGAGAATAATGGGGCAAGTGAATATAACCAAAATTCATTGTATACATATATGAAATTGTCAAAAATTAAAGAACAATTTCCATGTTTACATAATATCATGTGATATTTTCATAGTGTTATGTAATAAATAATCCATCCCCTCCCATTATTAACTCCCCATGTGGAAGGCAGAGGAAGAATAACACAGCCCTGGTCTGATGTGATACCCTCAAGTTTCATCTCCAGATGCTCAGGGTAAAATTAGAAAAGGTTCAGGAGAAGAGAGAAATCACTGTTGACAACACATTTTACCTACCAGTCCAACATTGTTTATCTGCCTAATAAAATGTGCCAATACTTACCAGCCCTCTAAAATATGCACTAATAATAAGTAGAGACACAGGACATAATGCAGGCATTGATGAGAAATGAATTTATGGCCCCTGGGGGACAAAAATGACGGGTCAGCTCACACAGGGCACAGTTGGCCCTGGATGAAGCTGAGATCTGTTCCCTTTGTTAAGCTTTCGATGAAAAGAGCATTGATCTTGATTTTAGTTATAAAATAGCAATCCCCCATTTGTGTTATCAGGAAACAGAAACCAATCTTCAAGCAATTACTTTTCTGACCCAACATGCCCCAATCCATCTCTCCATCTCTCTGTCTCTATCTCTTTCTCTATGTGCATGTGTAGGTGTGTGTGTGTGTGTGTGTGTGTGTGTGTGTGTGTGTGTGTGTGTGTGTGTGTCCATCCTATTGATGGTTAACATTTAGTGCTTTTGTTTGGAGGTCAGAACTAGGTACTGTTCACACTAATCCTGGGCCTGCTGAGTCATGAACCTCATCAAATTCTTCTCTCTGTGCTTCAAAGCAAAAGACAAACAAAACATCCAAATGCCTAAACCACTGCATTTCCTCCATGAAACCTTTATATTCATACTGATCTGAAGCAACCACAGCTTTGAGGAGGCTAGTCTGTTGTTGAAGATGGTTCACAAGGTCCATTTCCACTTATGATGGCAAGTTCAAACCCCTCCCCATGTAATACAAACAGACAAAACCATAGCTTGCTTCCACATACCAGCAAAGTATGATACTGACCTCCCCACCATCCTTGGGGAGCCCAACATGTGAAGCATCTTACCTTCCCAACAACCATTAAACTTGACTTCAGACATTGAGGGAAGGTACAGCTCCATGTTTTCCCAATCACTTTTTAAGATTTGTCTTCCTGTTAGAGCTAAAATAATTTGCACCCATGACCACCAAACTTTAACTTTCTGTGTTTGCAACTGGCCTTCCAATTATCCTTTTGGAATGCTTTATTTCATTTATGTTTTTCATCCTAATATGATCCAAAATGCAAAACAGATAGTTGTATTATTCCTATTTGCGTTTTTGTGCTAGAGTTGCTTCAGTATCCAAATATACAAGTATCAGTAAAGAGGTAAAACAGTTCCAAAACTATGACACTGTGACAGACTCTCCTTTGAATGAAAATTGTAGGTTTTTTACAATAAGAAATAATAGCAAGTAAGAATCATAGCTCATTTTTATTGAGCCTGGAATACCTGCTGGGAACTCTACTAAGAATGCATGCATCTTTCTTCTTTAATTCTTACAGGAAACTTAACAGACACATGCTCACTGAATTCTTGCCTTGAGATTGCAAAAAGGCAATTTCCGGACCACAGTGATGTCACTGCAGGCTTGCAGAATATGGAACCTCAGGCTCTTCTTAGTAGGATATCCATGCACCCAGATGACAATCCCACACCCAAAGGACACTGCAGTGTCAGAGAACGTCTCTCAAAATATTTATGGATGGACATGTCCAAAGACTAAACCAAATGATTCTCTAAAGAGGGGGTTGTGAGAAGATTATCTTGTAGTACCTACCCTTGGAGGAAGTGCAGATTCTAGAATGGATTGGGTGTTCTGAGACACCCAGAGGCTCTGAGAATCACTGGAGTCTCCCTCCAAAGGATAGAGATGGGCTCTCCTGAGAAGAAGGAAGAGCCTCACTCCTCTGTGAAGAAAATGCCTCACTTTCCTTAAGGAAAATGCTGCTGCTGCTGTGGGAAGCTCAAAGAGGGAACAAGAAATAGACACACCTAGCACTTGGAGTCCTGTACCGTGGCTGTGTGTGACAATGAGGACTGCTGAGCTGCTGAGCATAGACCTTCCACATGGCCCCCTGCATGCTGCTGAGTTCATTGCTGGAAGCAGGAGCTCTCCTGCTCAGGCAGCCAGAATCCTTTCGGGAGGGAGAATGGGAAGTTTCTGGGAGGAGAATAGAGTATGCTCAGGAGCACGGTGAGTCAGGGGAAGCTCGGGACCATGCTTTTGTCTCTGCTGAGGCTCTATAGGCTGCACCACCACCTCTGCACTGCCATGGATATGGTGGGTCTCTCAGCTAACATGGCACATGGAATCCTTGGGAATTTGCTTGGAATAGGATCAGGTAAGTGTGTTTACACTCTCCTCTATGGAAGAGTTATAACACACTGTAGGAACATGAGAAATGATTGAGTAAACTGAAGGGATCATTGGTCAAAAATAAATGTCAAAAGGGATGAAATTATGCAGTTTTCAGGAAAATGGAGCAACTAGAGATTTTACTATTAAATTACTTCAGTCTCAGTGGGACAAGTAGAACATGTTTGTGACAGGGCAAGACAGTGCAGAGGTATTCTTGTATTCTTCCTGAGGCCATTTTAGTTTTGATTAGAATTTGATCTCCTTGATGGAAAATTATCCAACTCTAATTTGGGAACCTAAGGTCAAGATTCTCCAGCTAACTTACCTTGGCTGCTGTTAAACTGCTACTTTTGAACAACTCCCCCTCCGGCTAACTACGTATCTTCACTTCTGTTAAATTGCTTGCTTGCACAACACCCCTCCACCCCCTGCAGATGCCCAGCAAAATAACAGGACATGTTTTTTTTCCTTTAGGAGCCCCCTGTTCTAAATTCTCAGGGCTACACCTAGGTCCCAAATATCTGAGTATAGTCCCAGCCAGCTAGAATAAAGACTTTCTGAGAGGTCTTCTCTGGTGAGTTTCCTGTAACATTTTTTCTCCCCTTTGTTGACATTGAAGTTTATATCCATGTATAAGATAATGTGCACATATAATTTTAGAAATGAAACTACCTAGGGAGATGAAGGGGACTAGACAGGTGTGAGAAATGTGAGAGGAAGGAGACATTTTGAATAAGTGTACATTATATACATTATATACCTGTACTAAAAGGATGTTAGGATGAGTTGGAGGAAGGGAAAGAATGTGATCATTGTATTAAATTTTGAATAGTAGTTTTTTTTAAGAAAAAAAATCCTTGTAAATACCAGCACCATGCCCAATGACTATATGTCAATCAATAAATCTGGAGTAAGCACCAAATGAGTCAAAGGCTCCTTTAAGAAAATGCACTTTGGGCTGCAATATCATGCTATGGAGCCAGAACTAGGAGGGAGTGTGGTGCTGGACCCTTCCTGTGAAGCTCTTTCTGCAAAGCAAACCTGAAAGCCAAGGGGAACAAGTAAGGATAAAAGCTCAGGACTTTGGCTTCTCACCATGAGGAAAATCACCCAGTTCTCAGCCACAGGTAAACAAAGTGTCACATAATATGTGGCATAGGACACCTGAGGCTCTTCTAAGGGTGCCCCCTGCACCGAGTATTTGAACTTCAGAAAGCACATGGCCTTCACTCATCCCTTAGTGAGCTTCTGGAGGAATGCTTAAGCATACTCTGGTGGCAGAACTTTCTTCAGGGAGCACTGGATTGGGTTAGCAGGGAGACACCTCACAGGAAATCTGTCACTTATTTTACCCCAGAAGAACTGGAGCTCACTTCAGCCTCTGTAGCATAGAGACAAGCTACCAAGAAGAGCTGCTTCTCCGCGAACTTCAGACTCCAGAAGAACTCCTCATTGGATTCAGCACAGAGGTCCAGGAATAGAGCATTCTCGGAGGAGGGTCCTGCAGCTATCCCTCTCTTCAGAGGAGTGTGACAAGGGAAAGGCCTGACAACCCCATCTCCAAAGAGCTAATCGGGTATCTCCCACCTGCTCATATTTACAAAAGAGATGGAGGCTCCTTTTGTAAAACCCCCACTGTTTATCATATATATATGCCACTGAAAAGACAACTTTGTGTGGAAAAGACAATTTTTAATATAAAAATTAAGGCTATTCCTTGGGCTACAAAGGAAGGTGCCAATTTAAAAGGAAAAAAAAGATTAGGAAATAATAATGAAAGCTGTATGCTTATCACTTCAGGTAGAAATATCTTATGAATAATATAATCATTGTCTCTAGTTATTGGTATGAAGAAGATAAGTATTCATGTGCAGAGCAATAGAGAGATGGCTGGCGGTGGGCACAGGCTCATCACTGGGTTAAGGATCGCTGGGTCAGCCGTGAGTAGGATTATCCCACACATGGGCCCTGAGGTCAGCTTAGATTGTTAAATTTATCTCTGTGACTGCAGGGCCAAGGCAAGACATTTTGTGTTTGCATGTTATCTTTCAGTTCTGTTCACTGTGACTTAGCAAGGGGGGTGCTGGTGGTGACAGGAAAAAATCAGGTGATCTGAGGTCCTGGGTCCTTCCTTCCTTTCTTCCTCCCTCCCTCCCTCCCTCCCTCCCTCCCTCCCTCCCTCCCTTCCTTCCTTCCTTTCTTTATTTTCTTTTTAGCCGGGACCTTACCTAGTGTACCCTGGTAGACCAGCTGGCCTCAAGCTACTGTGATCCACTTACCTCTGCCTCATAAGTTCTGAAATTAAAGGCATATGCCACCACACCTGACCCTACTTGGACTTTTAGATAGTGAGTTACTAAGCCATGGGAGAGTCAGATGGGTGTACTTCATAGTATCCTCTTGCAGAGTGTTGCTTTAATTTAATTTTGACGTGGACACAGTAGTGTCCTCTTTGGGGTTCTGGGGCTGTGGGTTCATCAGAAAGGTTGCTAGGTGGTGGCTCAAAAGTCATTTATATATCTTGGGTTCCTTAGGAGTTCCCCAGCATTAGTGTAGCCCTGTTTGAGAACCAGATGGGCTCCACTGAGTTTTTTCGATCACCGCAGGGATCCTGCTGTCTCCACCTCCCTGGGAGCTGGGATTACCAACTTGCACCACTTTAAAATTCTTTGTGTATGTTGTGGGGCTTGAACTCAGGTCCTCAGGCTTGCATGGCAAGCACTTTAACAACTGAAACATCTCTTCAGCTCCAAAGAAAGGCATTGTATAATCTGCTACTCTACCCCTGGGGATGAGTGAATACCATGCATGATAGCTTAAGGCCTCTATAATTATCATCTTTAATAAATTACATACACAAGCATAATCATGACATTTGTCTAGCCAACAGTCATAATTTAACAAAGACTCAAGTGTCCACTGTGAACTATTTATGCAGAGAGCATGAGGGTGTAAAAGACCAGTGTCTTCATCTCTCTAAGCCTATGGTATAGAGAAGGAAGGGGTGAAAGAAGCAATGAACTATTGAAGAACTCTGGTGATGTAAAGCAGGCTATGTCAGAAAAGAAAGTCAAGGAAGGGGTGTATGAAAAGGTGATGCCTAAGCGTAGAGAACTGGCCAAGTAAGCTGGTGGCGTGCCCATCAGGTAAAGAGAAATATGAGTCCATCTGGAGAAGTCAGAGTTTTGTCTAGGAGAAGAGCAGGAGGCTGGTGCACCCTAGCAAGAAGCAAGGAGTGGAATTGGAGAAGCGGTCAGAATCCATAACAGAGGTGACCCTTATGCTATGAAAGAAGTTTGAGATTTATCACGTGAATAGTGTGGGAGGAATCGTAGGACCTGACATCCATGTTCAGCAGCCCTCTTTGTTGTTGCACAGAGAAGAAACAGTAAGGAGCCACTGTGACTAAGGGCACAGCAACAGCTGTCACAGCCCGGTCAAGTGGTGCCCTTGCAGGACCATCGCAATGCCTTTAAAATGGGGTGTGATGTCCATTCTTCAGCACACGCAATGGCTGCCTTCAGCTCTTTCTTGCCTAAGTCCAACAGCTGGGTCTCCTTGGGGGTGCTTTCTTTGGGCTGCATTTCTTTTCTAAGTAGGATCTACACTTTCTCTTTTCATTGTGTGTCCATAGTATTTTGTGGAAAACTGGACAATTTGCATAAAAGAATGAGGCAACTCTGGGACTGGATCTTATTCTCTTCCCAGGATGGGTCAGGTCACTACAGCTGTTTTGGGTTGATTTTCTATATAGTTTGAGCTTTCTGTCATGAATGACAGCTGATCTCTCAGCTTGATTAGCTTAGCATTCAGATAATAATTTGATCGCACCAGTGAGTCTTCCAGGACACTTTGCACACTTTCTGCATGTGCTGGGGCATATTTCCAGTGCTCACGCCATTTACAAGCCTTCCTTGGCCTTCCTTACTTGTCCAGTCATTTATGGGAGGTGGAGGAGAAGTCAGGTGAGCAGGAGGAGAGGAGCAGGTAAAACTGGGATTGAAATGTCAAAAAATAAATTAATAAAAAATGTTTGCAAAAAAGAGTGACTGAACATGAGACGTTGAGGACCCTTTTGGATCTCTCTCTCTCTCTCTCTCTCTCTCTCTCTCTCTCTCTCTCTCTCTGTGGGGGGGTATGTGTATGGATGTCAAGTAGGCTACACTGGGTAGCTAGTGAGCTCTGGAGATCTGCCCTCTCTGTCTCCCCAGTGTTGTGGTTGCAAGTGCTCCCTTGCACACTGAACTTTTTATATGGGTCCTTGGAATTGAACTCCAGCCCTCTTTCTAGCAGGCAAACACTTTACTGGCTGAGCCATCTCCCAGCCCCTTCAGCACTAGTCCTTTTACAACCCAAGAAATAAGCCAGAGCTTTTTAAAGCCCCCAAATAGAAGTTATGTTGCCTGGATACTTTAAAAAGAAGCTGACCTTTCTTGCCTGTTATCATAGCTTTAATCAGGTGTGGGCTTGAAAAAAACAGGTAGTTAATTATTCTTGGTAAATGCCTTTGATGTCACATTTCCCCCTGAAGCCCTGAGTCAGGTTAAATGGTAGGAATATCCTTGAGAATTGAGCTTCATCAAGAAGCTATGAGACACACCCAATAGTGACAGTGCCTCAGGGATGGGTCTTTTTGAACCCTCAAAAACTGCCCTGCTGCCTCTGAGGACTTAAGACTATCTGTTGTTCTTCAAGGAGACTGTGAGTTTGTCACTTCTGGTTGTCAAGGATACGACAGAACTGAGAGCGGGATGGAAGTGGGCCAAGAGAAGACATCACAGCATGGGATTCTTACCAAAGTTGAGTAGTATATCTTGAGATGATTCTATTCAGGTTCCTATAAATCTTTGGCTAAGTCTATGGCTCTTGTGGGATGTTGAAAGGGAGCCAGTTGACAATTTTCCCAGTATTGCCATGGAGGAATACATGTATGGAAGGAAACCTTCGTTCTATCACTCTGAAAGTCTCTCCCTCAGGAAGTGGTTGGATTTTTAAATATTTGAAACAAATTCCATAGAAATTACCCCAGATTTTGATACGAGGAGAGGAAAACCCAAAAGTAATTTCAAGGTTTGGGTTCTAAGAAACAGAAAGAATGAATTTCCATTTTCCAACCTGAGGAGGGAGACCAAGAGAACTGTGGTAGGAAGGTGAAATGTGATGTCTGTGTTAGGCATTCTGAAGAGACCTTGTGGGACGCTGCATATTCTAGTCAGAATGGATTCTGTAGAGTGGAAGACATCACTTAGGAGCAAGATAAACAGTAGGATCTTGACCTAAGGAAAATGTGTCTTCGAAGAAGTTCTAGAATGTGGGAGATTCTCTTATTCAGAAATGAAAAATGAGAAGCATCTGCTGGAGAGGAAATGACGTGACAGGAAAGGGAAGAGGAGAGTATAAACAGGGCAGTGGCTAATCCAGGCATGGGCAACCTGAGGAAACTAGCAGACAGATCCCAGTTGTCTTAAAAGAATCCAGTTGAATGGACTAGAAGGACAAATCTGTGAGTGGATTCAAGGGGGTATGCAGAGGAGAAGAAGTGAGGGTGGCAGGTGTGCTGTTAGTGTTATGACAGCTTGACACAAGCTGGAGTCATTTGGGAAGAAGAAGGAACCACAATCAAGAAAATGCCCCCACACACTGGTCTGTAAGCAAGCCTGTGTAGCACTTTTAAATTAGCTGGAGTTGGGCAAAGACTCAGCCCTGAGCAGGAGGTCCTGGGGTGTATAAGCAAGCTGGCTGAGCAAGCCATGAGGAGCAAAGCAGGAAGCTGCACTTCTCCAGGGCCTCTGCATCAGTTCCCGCCTCCAGCTTCCTGCCCTGACTTCCCTGGATGATAAACGACAAGCTGTATGGGAAATAAGCTCCTTTCTCCCCAAGTTGCTTTTGGCTGTGACATTTTATTGGGGGGGGGGGCATGTTCAAATGAAAGTCCTAGGCATGAAGCACATTGCTCTTAGCAACACAGAGCACAGTGGTTCGGCACTCGGGGGGGCAGGGGCTGAGGAACTACACAAGGCTCCATTTTGAAAGCATTCCAAACTGCCATGTTGCAGAGAGATTTGAACCCAAGGCATTGTGCTTGGTGGGAAAGTGCTTGCCTCTTGGGCTATACTGCACCGTGTGAGGATGCAGGAAGGAGGAAAAGGCTAAGCAAAGCAGGCCATGAGAACAGGAAAAGACGAAGGGGTCTTGGAAACCAGATGCTGGAGCCAGACCTCCCAGTAACCTTCAGGAGAACTGCATGGCTGGAGAACTGTCATCCTCGAAAAACAGGACTCCCCTACAAAGACTCTGCAGCTTCCTGGGACCAGCCCAGCCCAGCCAGAGACTGGAGCAGCTGCTGGCAATGAACCTCTTAAGAAGGAGGAGGAGGAGGCTTTCTGGCAGGCTTTGTTGGTTTTGATGCATGCCCTGATTCATCTCCCCATGTATATTTGGGGGGACCAGTTCTTTAAAGGAATTAAGATTCATATCAGATCTCCAGGCCCTTTGTTTTTTTTTAGAATTGTGTGCATTTATGATTAAGTTAACAACACCAACCGTCTACATTAGAGAGACATGCACAGTCCTCCTTGCCAAATACTGAGGTCATCCCAAAGCACTCTGAAGTTATGACATCCCTAAAAGACAATTGAGCCCCTCCATGACAGTCTAATCTTGGCTCCTAAAGTAGGCACACCAGGAAAATGGCCGCCCGTAAGGACATTGTTTAGCTGCATTGTTTTTTCCCATCTGGAAAGGACACATGTTATAATACCATGTGGTGTCCTCTCATAGCTATCTTCCAGAATATAGATTACTAACTCTTTTACACTTTAGCAGTCCCAAAATGTTCATTTGATATAACGAACCTTAGCATATTTTTACCTAAGATATTCTTAAGGATGCCTTTGTTTCTCTTGTCTCTGAAACCGAGTGTCTCTCACCACAGTGTTCAAATTTCTCCCCACCTCTCACCCACAGACAGAAGTGAGGCTGGTAAGAACTGATGCCTGGCCTGGGCTCCTAATTCCCTGTGCACACCTCATTTACCGCCCAATCAAATTCAGCGGTTGCAGCGGTTACCAGGCAGACCTTACCCTGGAGCTTAAAGTTCCCCTCCTACAATATATATAGTTAGTCTTAATAAATAAATGACTTGGACCATGCATTATATATCACTCAAATCCATGAGGACACAAATTATGTATAATACATCGGCTGTGTAATTTATTTATTAAGCAAAACGTGGATTTCCCATGCCCGTGTATGGAGCACAGTTTGTCACACACGGCTAAATGATGTATTCTTATTAGTCCCACTCAATTACCAAGTCATCCCTCTGTGGTCCGTGTATTTGTTAATGATAGTGCCACAGCACTGCGTCTACAGTACCTGTGATTTTAGTGATTCATAACTGCTTGCTACAACTGTGAAAATGATGAATCGGGTGCTGTTGATTAAATGCCGCCAACGGTATGTTTCAGATGCGTTTGTCGAGGTTAGGAGGTAAAGAAACAGCATCGCTCCTGATCATTTACATATCTAATTAAGCCAAGCCCTCACTAGACAGGAAGAACTCATCAGAAGACAAGAATGGAGAGCCAAGAGAAGTGTGGGTGGGGGAGCATCTGCCTCACTCTCCAGCTTCGCTGGTGATGAACTCTCATCCTCACAGTTTGAAAGGGACAATGTTCTCCATCGAGAAGGGGAGAAGGGACAATGTCCTCCATCGAGAAGAGAAGTGGCAATGTCCTCCATCGAGAAGAGAAGAAGGGACAATGTCCTCCATCGAGAAGAGGAGAAGGGACAATGCCCTCCATCGAGAAGAGAAGTGGCAATGTCCTCCATCGAGAAGAGAAGAAGGGACAATGTCCTCCATCAAGAAGAGGAGAAGGGACAATGTCCTCCATCGAGAAGAGAAGGGACAATGTCCTCCATCGAGAAGAGGAGAAGGGACAATGTCCTCCATCGAGAAGGGGAGAAGGGACAATGTCCTCCATCGAGAAGAGAAGGGACAATGTCCTCCATCAAGAAGAGGAGAAGGGACAATGTCCTCCATCGAGAAGGGGAGAAGGGACAATGTCCTCCATCGAGAAGAGAAGGGACAATGTCCTCCATCAAGAAGAGGAGAAGGGACAATGTCCTCCATCGAGAAGGGGAGAAGGGACAATGTCCTCCATAGAGAAGAGGAGAAGGGACAATGTCCTCCATCGAGAAGGGCAGAAGGGACAATGTCCTCCATCGAGAAGGGGAGAAGGGACAATGTCCTCCATAGAGAAGAGGAGAAGGGACAATGTCCTCCATCAAGAAGAGGAGAAGGGACAATGTCCTCCATCGAGAAGGGGAGAAGTGACAATGTCCTCCATCAAGAAGAGGAGAAGGGACAATGTCCTCCATCGAGAAGGGGAGAAGGGACAATGTCCTCCATCGAGAAGGGCAGAAGGGACAATGTCCTCCATCGAGAAGGGGAGAAGTGACAATGTCCTCCATCGAGAAGGGCAGTGGAGTTTGTCCCTTCTGCTCTGAGGGTCTTAGGCTGTCTGGCAACAGTATGGGGTTCATTTTGAACAACGGAGGGTTGTTAGCATCTGAAGACTCAACAGAGTGAAGGCTTTGAAACTGAAGCTAATTCCTAGGAACCTGAAAAGGGATGACACAGGGGCCAGAAAGGGTCAGGCCCTTTTCAAGTGATTTCCAACAGCTGCCATTTGGCGCCCACCTCCGTGATGGGACTTGTTAATACTCCTCTGTGACAGGTGGCAGCAGAAAAGAAAATGTTATTTCAAACAAAGATCAATTATCTTTACAAGTCTCGCCCTTGTCTGGATCCATATAGGTTTTATAGCTAATACTAAAAACAGGATACAAGCCAAGCTGTGCGCTGTGGCGCACACCTTTAGTCCCAGAACTTTGGAGGCAGAGGCAGGTGGATCTCTGTGAGTTCGAAGTCTGGTCTACAGAGTGAGCGCCAGGGCAGACTCCAAAGCTATACAAGAAAAGAAACCCTGTCCCAAAACAACAGCAACAACAACAGCAAAAATCAGGATAGAATGAGACTCAGACTAGAGAAGGAGCCGGAGTCACTCTGCTTGTAAATCAGGCCGTGGGGCAAGTGCACACAACAACAGTAGACACTGGGGAGAGTTGATGGTCTTCAGACCAGCCGGAAGGTGTCTGTCTTCCTGAAGCCAGCTGAGAAATCGACACATAAAGCAGGCACCTCTTTTGGAAATGAAACTTCCAGAATTAGACTACATCTCCAACATTCAGAATAAAGAGCAATAATGAACAACAGGAAAGAAATACTTTGAATTTCAGAATTTTTTTTTTTTGGTTTTGTTGGAGACAGGGCGTCTCTGTATTGTTTTGGAGGCTGTCCTGGCACTTGCTCTGGAGACCAGGCTGGCCTCAAACTCACAGAGATCCGCCTGCCTCTGCCTCCCGAGTGCTGGGATTAAAGGCATGTGCCACTGATGCCAGGCTTGTCTAGAACATTTTAAAAATTTTTTTAAGAAAGATAATCTTTGGCACAATCACAGCTGTGAAGCCTCAGTCAGAGTATGGGGAATCTGGTTATTGCCAGCAATAGCCTGGATGAGAAAGCTCTGGTTTTATCTGGCAGCCATGGAGTAAAGCAAACACAGAAAGTCAGGTCTGGGAATGAAAGTAACTGTAAAACCAAAACAGGCTCCTTTGCCCAGCCCTTGGTAGGTCCTGCCCGGAGGCTTGAGGAGCCATTTCTGAAAGGAGCGTCTAGGGCCCCAGACCCAGTGCCAGAGCAGGTAGCAGGCAGGGGTTTTCCTGTCCTGTGCTGACTTGGGGCTGCAGAAGGCACGTAGTAGGAGCTTTGATATCAATGCCATCTCCAATGAAGCAACGCTCAGATTCTGATGGCTTTTCCCTGGAGTGACCTGTATGTAGCCTTGCAATTCTGAGACCTGCTTGCTGGGGTGGAGTTGGGGTGCATCCGAAGAAAGGAAAGATCCAGATTAAAATGACCCTGTGCAGTTTAGACGGTGGTGGCTTGCTTGCTTGCATTCAAAAGTGTCTGTGAAAGTACAGTGCCCCTGGGAGTGTTAGCATCTCCTTTATTAACACCTTACTGTGGTTTAGTTTAAAGCACGTTCTCCACAATAACTAACTGAGCTCTTTCTCCTTGGGGAAAGAAAGGCAAGAACCTTGTGCTACAGAAGACCCTGTCTCAAAGAAACAAAACAAAGTCCAAAGTGTGAAGGAAGGAAGAAGTAGAGAAAGAAAGTCTTTGTTTTGTTTTTGTTTTAATGTGGTTCATCCTAGGGAAGTGGACCACAGGCTGTAAGGGGCACACTCTTGGTCTCAGATATCCTACAGACATAGGTTGAAGTTCTTTCCATAGGCTTCTGAAAAATTCTCTCTCTCTCTCTCTCTCTCTCTCTCTCTCTCTCTCTCTCTCTCTCTCTCTCTCTCTGTCTCCCTCTCCCTCCCTCCCTCCCTCCCCCTCCCTCTGTGTGTGTGTGTGTGTGTGTGTACCTGTGTGGATACACATGTGGAAGCTATCCAGAGTTCACTACTTGGTGTGTTTCCCTATCTCTCTTTACATTACATTTTGGAAATGGATTTTACTGAATCTTATCACCATTTCAGCTACAGGACTGGCCAGCAAGCCCATGGGCTCCTTCTCTCTACACTCCACAGAGCTGAGATTATAGATATGCTTTTGTGTGGTGTGTGTATTCTATAAATTTTTTAAAACCAGGAATAAAAACGTCTACCTAGAAAATAACTGGTCCCTCACAGTCAGAGGCAGAGTTAGCCTCAAATCATATAGCAGCTCTTGTGACTTGAAGCTTGGCCTCCTCATTTGGTTGGAACCCTACTACCAACTGTCCATGGTAGATATTTGCAATTGGCCCTTTTGTCCCTCCCAACACTATGTTCATAAGAGTACTCATGAACACATGATTTACATTTTAAAACAACAACAACAAAAATCACACTAGACCAGCTGGACAAAGCAAAGCAAAGCAATGTTTGGTCCATGAAATAGGAAAAGACAGGGGCAAATAACCCAGAAAATATTTCTGCTGTAGTGTTTCTCTGGACTACTTTTCCTGTGGCTATAATAAAAACACAATGACAAATCAGCATTAGGGAGGAAGGGTTTGCTTGACTCCCATTTCCAGGTTATGGTCCATTGTAGCAGGAAGTCATGGCAGCAGGAATGTGGGGGCACTGCTAACACTGTATCCCCAATTAGGAGGCAGAGAGAGGAGATAAGAGATTGTACTCAGCTCACTTTTTCATTTTAATTCATCCAAGGACCCCAAACCATGGGATGGTGAGGAACACAATTAAAACGTGTTTTCCCAATTCAATTCATCTAGCCTTCCAGGTCAGCCAAAAGGCTTGATTCCTAGGGAATGCTAGATCATCATATCAAGTTGACAATCTACACGAGTCATCACATTGTCACAAATAAGACGATACAACAGAGCAAGACACGCTTTACTTCCTTATTTCCTGGTGATTCACCTCTGAAGAGTTGCTGTCCTGGGAGGTCAGCTGTGACAAGTGGGAGAAACTGTCTCTAGACACATAGCACTGACTCCTATATGTGGTCAGCTTGTCAGAATTTGAAGGACACCATGTGAGAGTGTCCAAGGTATGTCATCACTGTAAACAGAGGGTCCTTGTATTAGTTGCTTTTCAGGCTGATAAAACACCCTGACCAAAAGCAACTTATGAAAGTGTTCATTCTGGCTTGCTGTTCCAGAGAAAGGGTCCATAATGGCCAAGAAGGCACAGCATGGCATGGCAACGGGAGCAGGAAGCTAAGCCATCGCATCTCAAACACACACAGGAAGCAGGGAGAACTAGCAGGAAGTGGGGTGAGACTGTAAACCTTTAAAGCCTGCCTCCAGTGATGTATTTCCTCCAGCAAGGCTCCAGCTCCTAAGGGTTCTATAACCTCCCCTAACAGCACCACAACTGGGGAAGTGTTCACATACATGGCGGCTCTGAGGGACAGTTCCCCCTCTGACTACCTGATCACCAGCATGTGTATCTTCTGCTTAGGAAGACTGGCAAAATCCCTTGAACCTGGCTGCATGAGGGATGGTAGAGATAACAGGAAACTGAAAGGGCCTTAAAAGTCAAAGAAGGAGGAAAGAGAAGAAGGGAAGAATGAAGAAAAGCATTTATTGAGCTGTTCTTGAAAACATCCATGAGGAGACTGGTGATTGGGGTGAGGAGAAAGTGGGGGAAGCCTAAGAAAAAGGAATGAGAGTCTCACACCAGGGATGAAGACAAAACCTTGGGTCTAGAGCATGACAGGCAGGAAGTGCTGAAAAGTCACTGCAATGCTGAGGAGTCCCCCAGCAGAGAAGCACTTGAGAACAGCTTCATTTCCATGGTTATTTCCAAGGCTCTGCAGTAGCAACGTATGCTCAGTGCAGAAACTGCTGCTGGTGGCAGCATAGGCAAGGAAGAGAAAGCCATTCATCTGGTGGCCATTTTGGAAGTACATTCTAGACATAGAATGCCTACAACCATGGAAGACCTGAAGGCACTTGTAGCCTGAGCGGAAAGGGGTCCCCAACCACTGGCCTCTGGGGCCCAAAGAGAGAGTGATGCTGACTGAAAGGGAAGATGTGTGAAGGGATACAGCAGAGCATCATTACTGGGAGAGGGATGGAGAGAAAGGCTCTCTCATATCCCAGGCTGGCCAGGAACACCCTAGATGGCAGAGGCTGTCCTTAAACTCTTGGTTCTCCACCTCCAGAGTGCTGGAATTATAGGTATTCACAGTCATATCCAGTTTATGAGTTGCTACAGATTGGACCCAGGCCTTCATGCAAGCTAGACAAGTATTCCACTAACTGAGCTGAATCTCTAGACCTATGGTGGGTGTCATATAGAGAGTGATTATTACCTAGATTGGAATGTTGGGGACTCACGGGACTTGTAGGAATTAAGGAAGGATTGGGGTTTTCAAATAATAGCCTAGAAGCTTCTAGTAAGTCAACATAGCTTATGGGTTTGATGGACAGCACATGGGAAGATCCCATTTTTATTGAACCCATTTCAGTCGGCAGCACCTTTGACTCCTGCTCTCGTGTGTGACTGGTTGAGGCCAGAAGCAAGCAGTGACCTTCTGGAGTCCTGCAGTCTTAGCTGACCCTGCTCTCTATGCAGCATAGAAAGAAAAGGAACCTGATCTCTTTGGGGCAGAGAAACACAAGTCAGGAACTGCTCCGGTTCATACTTTAGTGACTCCCAGGTGTGCTGTGTGAGAAATGTTTACAAGTGCTATAGAAGGCCAAGGTCTGACACAGGCTATCAAAAAGCTCTGTGAGATGTGTCTTCCTTCCTCTACAAGGGCTCTTATTTCTCTCTTTGGAGATCCTACCATGCCGTCTAAGTCTTGTGCTGGGTCTGAACTACCCTTAGAGCCCCTGCCATGCTGTTGCCCCTCTGTCTGTCCATGGCATAAGTAACTCTTTTAATAAACCTCATACTTCCCAATAATCTATCTCAGTGTCCTCTTGAAGGCTTGGAGGGAAGATGGCTCCTTCTTTTACAGCTTCAGGATAAGGTCAACTGAAGCAGCATAGAGAAAAAAACCACAAAAACCATTGGAAATAGAAGACATCATGTAGCCAGGTACAGAGTGGGACAGTGATGGGCCTCACCCCCTCATCGGGTCTTGGAATAGACTCTGTCTCCTCAGATTTATATGACTGAGGTGTGTAGAATAATGACAAACTCTGGAAGCTCCTTCAGGTCAGTGGCACGGTACCAGTCTTGTGTGCTTTGGCTCAGTGGTACAGCACTCACTTTGTATGCACAAAGCGGTTCAACCTCAAGCATAAGACAGGGCCAAGATAAAGGAAAAGAAAGCAGGAAGGGAGAAGGAGAACAAGAAAAAGAGAGGAGGAAAGGAAAAGACAAAAGGGAACAGCTAGCCCTCTGGTCTGCATTAGACTGAGTGCCAAATATGCCCTGGGCAACAGTGAGCAAGGACTTGTAGAGTCTCATCTGTCCTAAAAGAATGACTTTGTGGGTCATCTAAAGATGAGCCACACCCACAGACTGGTAAACACCCTGGGGATCTGCCTTCACCAAACTCACCACAGATTAGGCTGCAGCATAGCAGCTCAATCACATAACACATTTTACCTGGTGCTACTCTGCATATCAACAGAAAACATCCCCAACACTGGGTGAAGTCAGACAGCTACTGCAGATACTACAGCGAGATACACTCCAGAGGGCAAAGGGAGACCCAGAACTCTGTGTCTGTATGTCCCATTGTCATCGTCATCAGAACAATCAAAAAAGAGCACTAACTGAGGGAGCATTTCCTCTATTTCAATTCAGTGTTTTAAATCCAATTTGATCCTGAAAGACCTTGTAAATGGAGAGTTTTTACAGGAGCCCATTGGATTGCCAAGACCTTAGACTAAAGTATGCCAGAGCTCATGTGTATACCACATTTCCCCCCACCCTAGTAAACATGCTTTAGCCCTGCTTTATAGTGTCTCATGTTTAAAAGGTTTTCTGTTAAAGCAAAGCCTATGTCACATCCTCCATGAAAACTGGCTCTTCCAGAATAATTTGCCTGATCACAGCCACTCACACATGGCAAGGTGTCATCCTTCGTCTGGCTGGGAGCAGACCACAGTGATGAGCTAACCATGCATGTGGTCTGCCCTCTGCAACAATAAAGGGTTTCCCTAATGTTATCCCACCAGTTGGGTCTCAAAACTGTCCTGATTAGTTCATGATAAGTCATGAGAGACTGAGGTACAGCCCTGAGTGTCAGGAAATAGGTGTGTGCCTTCCAGAAAGAGAAAGGTCAATTTTAAAGGAACTGTTCTGGCCAAGCACACATGGTATAACCTTGGCTACGTCTTGTTCTACTCATTTAAACCCCTTTATCTTATAATTATTTATCTTATTGGTGTTTTGCTTGCATGTAAGCCTGTGTGAGCACATCTGATTCCCTTGAACTGGGGTTACAGACAGGTGTGAGCTGCCATAGGGGTGCTAGGAATTGAACCCAGATCCTCCAGAAGAGCAGTCAGTGCTTTCAACCACTGAGCTATCTCTCCAGCCCCTTACTTTATTATTTTAAAGACGGTTTTTTCTCAATATGTAGTCCACGTTGGCCTTGAACTTGTAATCGTCCTACATAAGCTTTTGGAATGCTAAGATTACAGGCAGGTAGCACCACACTCAGCTCACTTTAAAAAAAAAAGTCTATAATTCCCCTTCCTTCCAATTTAACAACTAGCCTTTTCAATATGGGATATTGGATCGTTGAGTGGTAATAGTAGCAGCTGCTGTTGCAATAAATTGTTCCTATGCTTGGACATAGACATTTTGTGCCCAAGTTGATCTTTCCTTACTTTCCAGGGGGGTTCCATTTCTCCCTCAGTCACCAGTTGCCACCTAGGAGAGTTATTGGCAAGACTCCAATTCCTTTCTGGGTTTTGTTTTGTTTTGTTTTGTTTTGTTTTGTGAACCCCCTTAACAGAAACCAAGTGTCCTGCCCCAAGAGACTATTAAGCAACAGAAGCTTGAGTATGGATAGATGGACAGCAAGATGAGGGCCTCCCCACCCCGCCCCGAGAGGGGTGGGGGCCTCCCCAGTCTCTGTTCCTGAGGAAGCTTGGGGCATCCAGAGTAACCCCAGGCTCTCCCTTTTGTAGAAGAGGCCGAGTGTGGCTCTTGGCTTTGCTTTCGAACACTGGTTTTGTTTTGTTTTGTTCTTTTTTTTTTCTCTCCCTTCTAAGAAGAGACTCAAAAGAAAGAAAAGAGAAAAACCCCACAGATGTGAGCGGCTCTGTGGTGGCTGTCCTAGCGTCCCCGTGTCCTTCCCAGGCCCCGAGTCACACATCACTCATCTTGTCACATTGAACTCCGGATGCTCCTGCCCTAGAGAACGCTCTGACTCCAGCAATCTTTCTTCATTCTCACTAACAATTTGGTAATGAAATATTGATTTTTAGTTAGATTCATATTGATGCTATTAGGTTTGCATTGATAAATCATGCTTGCCTCCTGTCTGGGAGCTGGAGACCGCTACCAGAGCCCTGGAGATTACAATCAACTCATTGATGTGTTAATTTGATGGATTTTTTTTTCCTTCTCTTAGAAGGAGTGGGAGGGTAGAGGAAGATTTTTCAGTGGAGCTGCTGTAAAGTTTTCACAGTGAAATCAGAGACAGTAATTGCAGGCTTCACTAGGTACAGTCGCCTAAAAGAATCCTCAGCTTCCTGGGCTAGGACTTCAAAAGCAGGAAGAGGGTAGAAGCTGAGGGGGTGATGGGGGAGGATTTGGGCAGAGGTCTGGGAGGATATGACACACCTTGTAAACACTACTTCACTTGGGTTAAAGCCTCATTAAGCCATTCCCAGGCCTTCCTGAGCAGGCCTGGCCCCACCACTCTGATCTCTGTGAGAAGGCAGGCAGGCTGTGGACGCTGGCTATAACCTCCTTGCTAGTTGCCTGTGGCATAGTCCTGGGGCATTTTCTTCCCTTTACTCAGGCCCCAGTCTCTGTAGCCTAGTAAACTGCCCCTGGGTTTGATTTATGATCCTGTGCTAATGCAATGCCTTTCATTAAGGGACAACACTTGGCCACACCAAAGTAGACTGTGATGTCCTTCAGAGACCTGGAATTTAGAGGGAGTGCGTGAGCAGGGGGGCTCTGGGAAGGAGTCTTTGAAAGTGCTTAGGTGGGGAATCATTTTATTTGGTTTCCTTTTTTTTCAGTCTCTCTCTCTCTCTTTTTTCGAGACAGTGTTTCTCTGTGTAGCTTTGGAGTCTATCTTGGCACTCGCTCTAGAGTCTGGCTTCGAACTCACAGAGATCCGCCTGCCTCTGCCTCCTGAGTGCTGGGATTAAAGGCGTGCACCACCAACGCCTGACCTAATTGGTTTCATTTTTATATCAAAATTATTCACATTCAAGTACAATGTCTACTCTGGGAGCTTCCTCCCTGTCTTCTTGGCTTCAGTGAGGCTATCTGCACCTGTGTGCATGCACATAAACACAAAGTCTGCTTTCTGAGATAAATATGTGGACATGTTTATACAGGTTCATACTCACACACTTCTGGTGTTGGGGGTTCCCGAACACTGGAGGAGGCTGGAGAGAAGAAACAGGAAATCCATCACCTTCCTTCATCTCAACACTTGACTGGCTCCAATGGCTGGTCAGCCATTTGGGAGCACCATGTGTTAATGTGTGAGCCTACTCGTGGTGCATCCTGACCAGTAGATAGCACGGTATAGACCGTGTTAGAAAAGCTGCATAGGTGAGGCTGGAGAGATGGCTCGGTTCGTAAATGTTGACTGTGCGAGAATGACGATGATAGTTTGGACCATATATAAGGCACCTGAGGAATAAACTGGGCTTGGTAGCAAAAATCTATAGTCCCTGTAATGGGGAGGTGAAGGGAAGAAGATGTCTGGGGCTTGCTGGCCAGCTGAACAGGTGGGAGACCCCAACTTAAATACGTGGTGAAGAAGATTGAAGAAGACATTTGATGTTGGTCCCAGCCTGCACAGGCATCCACACACATGTGTATGTGTGCATATTCACAACACACACACACACACACACACACACACACACACACACACACACACACATTCAGACACAGAAAGAAAAGCAGAATAGAGGTGTAGAAGCTCCCTCTGAGGGAATCCTACCCTTCACCTCTTTGCTACCCTGACAGGAGTCAGTAGAAGCTTTTTCCACAGTAAAGCATTTTGTAAACATGTGTGTGTCTATTGTCTATCTGAGGAAAAAGATAGAAGGAGGGAGGCAAGAGACAAACCAGGGGTACATTCAGTGACTCACATTCAGAAATACTGTATTGACACTATCAAAGGCCACCCTTATCTCACATTTTTGTCACAGTTTGAGCTGTGATGATCACACACATAGAGAGAACACAAAACTCAGAATTCTTGCATCCAGTGGGTAGTTACAGCAGCCATGAGTTGCCGCAAACAACCTCAAGTGGAAGACCTCCTGCTTGTATGCCCTTACCCCTATCTTTGCCCCATGAGCTCATCTCTGAAATGAGTCTGGCAGTCACTTGTCCAAGGAGCTTGGAACCCTACAGGATGAGCATAGCATCTGGAGCATGTCCCTAAGCTGAACATGTCTGACTCGGTGTCCTCACACTGTCCCATTCTAGAGTGAATTGAACATAGGGCTACATCAGTGCCAGGCTCACATGGGACTCAACTATGTTCCCCTGAAGTGTAGTAAAAAGTGTGCTGTGGGGCTGGAGAGATGGCTCAGTGGCTAAGAGCAGTTGCTTTTGCAGCTCCCGGAACACTGTGTCATTTGGCTCACAATAGCCGAGGGATCTGGAACCCTCTGATACCCTCTTCTGGCCTGTATAAGCACACACACACACACACACACACACACACACACACACACACACACACACACACACACACGGTGTCAGTGGTCTTTGAGGTCCCAGGCTCATCCCAGATCAGGCACAGTTGAAAGAGCTCTTCCATGCTTCCATGCACAAACCATGTTGATTTAGCAGTTTTACATAGTGGGGGAGGGAGGCAGGATTCTGCCATAACTATACACAGAAGTAGGCCTTGCCAGGGCCTCAAACATAAAAGGCCATGTCCCCAATGTTCTAGACTAATAATCAGAATCAACACTATTCTCTTGGGCCACAGTGGCATCTAGGAATGTGGACTTCATATGGTTTGCTTTGAATTTATCTTTTGAGTTTGAGGCAATATTTAGAAATCAGTAGATTTCTCACGGGGTGTTGGTGGTGCATGCCTTTAATCCCAGCACTCGGGAGGCAGAGGCGGGCAGATCTCTGTGAGTTCAGGGACAGCCTGGTCTACAGAGTGAGTTCCACAGAGAAACCCTGTCTCGGAAAAATCAACAACAACAACAACAAAATCGGTGGATTTCTCATGAAATTTATCCGATTAGTTACAAGGCTGGAGAGGACGGCTGGGAGCTAGACTACCCTGGGGGAAATTCAGCTGCCAAAGCCTGCTGTGCAGTCTCATGTGAGTTCCTCAGTCTCTATGACTGCCTTATGAATAAATGAATAACATGGTCACCAAAATATTTGACTTATGGTCTTGCTATGAGCATTGAGTGAACAGATACACACACATATATGCATAGGCATATGTAATTCATATGTGAACAGGTCATTACATATATGCATACATATAAATATACATATATGTGGACACACATGCTTGTATGATATATATTTATACACATACAGTACATGTATATTATACACATATATACAAATGCATCATATACACATATACACATATATACATATACACATACATACAGTACACAGAACAGACCAGAGACTACCCAAAGCCTAAGATGTGCACCAGCAATTATTTTTTTCTGAAGGTAGACCCAGGCCCATGCTTGACAGTGTTAGTGGCATTGCGGACCCTGTCTCCTTTCGCACTGCCTTGTCTCCTCTCCACAGGCTCTACTGCTCCTGTCATATCTAGCCAGGCATCCCCTGTCTTCCTTACTGGCCATTGTGCATGTGGTCAAGGGCGCTCATACAGTACTCTTGGCAGAATTCCATGTCAGGTACAGATCAGCAATACTGTGGGAAGGGACAGAGGAGACCTGGAGCAAAGGGACAGTGTAGGCAGGAGAAGCAGGCAGGTGGGGGCAGAATGGAGAAACACAAGAGGCAAGTCAGCCCAAGACCCTGGACTCAGGAATGAAGGCACAGTATTTAAAGAGAGAGAAGCTAGTATTTGGTCATCTGGGGCACCAAAGGGCTGAGGAACAAGGCCCACAGCTCAGCCTGGAAGACACGAATGTGTAAATCACTGAGGGAGGTCAGGCCAGGTGTTGTGACCGCTGATCACCGAGCAGGGCGACTGCCATCCACCTGGTTTTATGATCCCTCTCTCCTGGATAAGCTAGCTGAGAGCAAAGGCCAGAGGAGGCCCCCACCCGGATTCTGGGCATGCACTGCAGATCCAGGACTGCACTCAAAGATTTACAAAAGCTCTCCCACAGAATAGACACCACACAGATTGATTCAGGCACCTCAGCAGTTTCCCAATCAGCACCAACAATTCTCCAGGCCTGGAAGGTCCATTGCTTCTGAAGGAGTGGCAGGTCCAGTGGTTGCTGTATTTCTAAATCTAACGAAGCATCAAGGCAAAAAAAAAAAAAAAAAAAAAAAAAAAAAAAAAAAAAAAAGTTTTTGCTGTCCCAGTGCTTGGCCTTAGCAGTAGCTACCAAAATAATTGACTCTACTTACCAAACCTGACATCCTAAGTCCCAGGAAGTTGTAGAAATCCTGGGCTGTTTGGTTTTCAGTGGAATTTTCTGCTCTCTTCCTTTGAGCTTTACCCAACCCACAAGAAGTCTCTAAGGTGGTAGAGAAGGACATGGGCTAAAACTTTTCACACTGAACCTTATTGCTGCACTCCTTTCTTCCAAGACAAATAGGCTCCCTCTCTTGGATCTCTGGCCCCAGCTTCAATCACAGCTTTTGCTGCCTCTGCCAGCAAGGGCAGGTCAGAGAGAGTGACAGTGGGGAATCTGACTTCAAGGACCGGCTCACAATTCCCTATCTGACAGAAATAACTTCTTTCATGGGCCATTTGAGAATCTAAGCCTCAGTGTGCCTTCTCTGTAGGAGACAAGCACAAAGCGAGGGCAGAATATGCAGGTGCTTTCTTATTGGGGCCAGAAACCTTAAGGAGCACCTTTGGATGTGTGGGTCCCCACCTTAATGCTATTCTTTGGGTCCTAACAATAAAAGGACATTGTCACCAGAAACACTTGTTCCTGTCCATTGTATTTAGACTGTGCACCTCTAAGGGTGTGAACAGTATTCCCAGGGTGCCTTCTTCTCAATGGCCCTGGAGGGGGCCTTCCCTGACACCCTTGGAGAATTTCAGCCTTGAATAAATCAGTGTAAAGTAGGCATTCAAAGAGAAGCTTTCTCCTTGCTCCCAGAGCTGCCCATTGTCTACAGCTCAAGGTATTCACCGTGGCACAGGAAGGTCCCTGTGAGCGGCTGTAGGTGACTCTGCAGGCTGTAGATGTTCACCATGTCACTTCACCCCGTTTGAATTCATCGAACAATGTAGTGGGCATCATGCATGCCCGCACCATCCGGATCCCAGCTCTTCACTCCACCATTTCAGGCACTAAAGGTGCCTTCATCCTGGCTGTGGAAGAGCTCTGCAGTTAAAGCCTGGCGTCAAATGTGATCATTCTAGGATGGAAGGTGAGGAAGGAGGACCCAATGCAACGGAGCCAAAGGTCAAAGGTTCCCTTCAGGGATTGTGGCGTGGTTCTCACTCCACCTGGTTCTTTCTGCTGTTCTCCTTCATTGTCCTTTCCTCCCAGACCCCATAGAGACTTTCAGAACTTACAGCTGCTCATGTTTGCTTGCCCTCTGCAGTGTACTCTTTCCTTCTAGTACATATATTGGTTCCTGTTCTTAGGAACTTCGGCCAAAGCCCACCTTTTCCCCGGTGGTGTTTCCTCACCTGCCAGGCCAGTGAGCTGCTCATACTGAGTCTCCACACTGGGAGTCCTCCATGTGTTTGCTGTCTCTACCATAGTCTCTCTCCTTCCTGCTGCTCCAGCTGTTTCTGAGGATTCATGATGGCTTGAACATCGACAGGATGAATCCTACAGCTTATCCCTCACCACACTGGACATGTACACTAGGGTACAGGCTCAGTCCTCATGAGCCAGCTCAGCAGAACCTGACCCTCCCTGGGGTACTCAGGTGGGAGTTAAGAATAGGTAGTGATTTCATTAGACGTCTTTGTAAGCACTCTGTAATGTGTCTCCCTTTAAATGATCAGAACGAGCCTACTGATTGACAGCTGTTAGCCTCCCTCTTCATCAGTAATAGGAGTGACTGTTAGAAAAGGAAGGCAGTGACTGCCCCAGGTTTTCGTAGATGCTGGGCCAGATCAGAAGCTGCTACAAAGTGTTCCACAATTCCTGAGCCAGGAGAGGGTGGGGGAGAGGCATTGCTACCACTTCTGAGAATGCATCAGTGGAAACTACAATGTTGGCCCTGCCTTTTATGAAGCAACCACCAGCAACTGCCAATGAAACAGTTGCTATTTTGTCAATGGAGACTTTTTCAGTCAGCCACAGATGCTCCAAAGACGCTTGGTTCAAGAAATGGCCACTACTCCAACTGTCACAGCCTCTGTACCAAAAACATCTTTGCTCTGGGAGACTTGGGTTTGGCCATGAAATGTTCAGATGACCTTTAGATAATTACCTCTACAGCTATTTCAGATGACCCAACCATAATGTGCCCAGGATCTCCCTGCAGCAAGCCATAATCAGAAAGAGCACCCATGACAGCTAGCAAACATGAGTCACTAGCAACACAAGCAGAGCTCCTCCCCCTTGCAGCAATCAGAAGACATCCCTCCTGTGTAGTGATCTTACAGCTGAGGCCCCATTCCTCTTGTAGCCTATGTGTACTTTAAATCAAAGTGGGCTGAGTTTATTGTACAAAGAGCAGACATCCTCCATGCTGTCAGCTGCAGGCACATCCAGCAACAACTAGATGGTGGATAGAGAGTCCCAGAGACCAGCCAGGAGCACTGGAAGAGTCAAGACCTCATAAAGCAAGAAGCTAGGAAGGCATGATCCCGTAGAAGAACTATGAGATCCAGCCATTTCAAGAGTTCCAGAGAGCTAGCTATTGGCTATTAGCCTGCTTCTGAGGAGCTACCTAGAGTGGCTGTCCTAGTTTGCTTCTCTGTTACTGTGATCAAACACTGGCCAAAAGCAATTCAAGGGAGGCAGCGATTTATTTCAGCTTGTACGTCCAGGTCACAGTTCATCACTGAAGGAAGTCAGAACAGAAGAAGTAGAAAGAGGAGCACTGCTTACTGGCTCACTCGCTGGCTTGTGCTCATCTAGCTCTCTTCTATAGCCCAGGACCACCTGCCCAGGGATGCCACCACCCATGGTGATCTGAGCCTTACCATAGCTATCATCAATAGGTGCAATGTCTTAGAGACATGGCCACATGCCAGTCGGATCAAAGCTATTCTCAAATTGAGGTTCGCTTTTCCTAGGTTACTTTAGGTTGTGTCAAGTTGACAATAAAACTAAAATTATGGTCTACTCTTTGACAATAAAGCTAAGAACTGGAGACCCCAACACCTAAAGCTCAGAGCTGTAGCACTAGGTGCTGCATGCTGAGCCACTGGGTTAAAACCCCAGCACTATAAGCCTCTGGCTTTGAAAGCCTCCGCTGCAAGTCACTGGATTTGAGAGCCTAGAGCTGTAAACTATAAGCACTCAAAGCTCAGAACTGGTGACACTCAGGAAGCGTTGACTGTTGGGGCCCGAAGATCGATTATGATATTTTTGGTGCAAACCTGAGCTCAATTCCAGGATCTTGAATCTCCCATTGTTTTTAGATATAGGCTGGTTATCTCCAGATGGCCTGGCCAAAGTGGAGAATGGCTCCTAGTTTGTGTAACAATAGACCTAGGCCCTGGGTGGGCCCATACCTATTCTGAGGGCTAGTGAAATGTACCTGGTGCTAGAAGGCTGGGGCCCTTGTGGAAAGTCTGAGGGTTTGTGTACGTGCTTCTAGGACTGCCTCTAGGATTAAAGGAAATATTTGATATTAGCTTTATACATGATAACAGATGTCTTCTGCTATCACTCCCTTTGTTGGAAGGCTATTTAAGAGGATGCTTGAATAAACTGTGGACTCCAGTATGAACTGAGAGCCCTCCTGAGATGACAAGATGTCTCTGTCTTGTCCTTAATGCCTTTGGGTAGCTAGGAGTTTCCCGATCCACACTCCCCCATTCAGCGATGGACCGGGGGCTATTTGGCTGGTTCCAATTGTAGCCCAGAGACATCAGTCTGGAATAGATGGCCTCTGTAGTGTGGGACTGATACAGGCAGGAACCTGGCAGTTGACCCTGCTGGATGGCCTCACATACCCCACCATGCTAGTATGCAAAGAGGCCATGTTTCATCATTACCCAATGGACTTATGTACAGAGGGTCACACTGGCTTTTTTTTTTTAAGATAGGGTTTCTCTGTGGAGCTTTGGAGCCTGCTCTGGAATTCACTCTGTAGACCAGACTGAACTGGAACTCACAGAGATCCTCCTGCCTCTGCCTCCTGAGTGCTGGGTTAAAGGTGTGGGCCACCACTGTCTGGCCACACTGGCATTCTTTAGCTTCCAGTCTGCGTCCCCGTCTGGAGCACACCTTGCTTGTCTTCAGTACTCCTTTGTCAGTGCGTCACTGCCTCCTAGAATCCCTCCTGCTGAAAGTCACATGAATTCTGTCACTAGATCTCCAGTGTCTATTAAATGACTATTCTTGATCATTTAACCCTGTCTCAGGAGTCCAAATGCCATGTGAATGCCAGAAACTCCCAAATCAATATCTCTGAGCTCTCCTCTGAACTCTAGGCAAATTCACCCACTCACTGCTTCTTCTTCCTGTCTGCCTAACTGGCTCTTCCATTTGGAGACTGAGTCCAAGTTACACCTGCTTCTCACAGACTTTCATCTCTAAATGAAAAGGAGTTCAGGGATATGAAATAAGCAACTCATGTATGTGTAAAGACAAAATGACGTGATCAGCTTCTTTATTATGAGGCAAGGTCTCCTCCTGGCCTGAAAGTAGTCAGGTCATCTAGGCTGGACTTTCCAGTGAGCCCAAAGGATCCACCCTTCCTTACTTCTCCAGCACTGGGCTTATAAGAGCACATCACCATGCCTGAATTTTTAGAAGTACATTCTAGGGCTCAAAATCAGGTCCCCACACTTTCAAAGTGAGCACTTTATTGACTGAGTCCTCAACCCAGCTCACATTTACTTCCTCACTTAGACTTACTTCCATAGAAAAGCCCAAACTTGACTTGAGTTAACTTCCTGACTTTTATTTGACTCTAGCCAACTATTTAAACAACAACAAAAAAAAAGCCGCCAAATTATTGTGGGCCAATTTAATACAAATCCAAAGATCCTTTTTGCTTTACCTAAGCCACTGAAGAAATACCTGGAATGACATATATAAATTGAAAATCATTTCCCTCTTGCAAATGTATATTAAATTGATATGCCTCAGACTGTTCTCTGTAATTGTTCAATTCATTTAGATTTTTGTGATATATTGTTCCTTGCATGAAAATCACTCATCATTCCTTCTTGTTCACATATACCTGTTGTGTAAAGACAGAAAACATTCCACAGCCACACCAGCATCAGGCTGCTTCCAGGCCAGTGTCACTTTAGTGCAAGGAGACTAGGCTTCAATGACACTATAGAAAGGTCCACCCAGGGGTCTTAGAATGCAAGAGAGAGACTGAGCTTTTCCTTCCAGGAAAGTAAAGATACATAATCATGCCTTGTGAGTATTAGGCCTACAACCAAATTGCCTCCAAGGCTCAGTGTCTGCCCCTTCTGTCACTAGTTAGCCATGTAGGAAGCAATATTAACTAAATGTCAAGGCAACTACACATTTCTTTGAATCCTACTAAACCATCTCCTGATTCATTGTAGATGAGAGCTTGGCTCTGGTGTCATAAGAAAAAGAGAACAATCCAAAGAAATGTCAGAGTCCTGAGGCAGACTGTTCTCCACTGTGGCCCTCGCCCAACAAAGGCTAATTGATGTCTTGTGATCAGCTGCCCTCTTCTTATCATATGGATAAAAATAAGGAAGATCAATTTTCACAACTCCATATGCATTTGCTAATCTTAAGACTATCTATTATGTTACAGAGTAACATATGGGCTAACTTTTTAATGCAATTTGACTCTGCAAGGTATTTCTTTTTGAATAAAATGGAATTGATAGCAAATATCTCATGTAAGTCATAATTCAACATTATATTTTCATTTATATTCTGAGGTCATTTGAATGTAATTGGCACCCATAATCTCTAGGGAATGGAACTATTAGGAAGTGTGGCTTTATGGTAGTGGGAGTGGCCTAGTTGGAGGAAGTGTGCCACTGTGCCTCGAACTCACAGAGATCCACCTGACTCTGCCTCCCGAGTGCTGGGATTAAAGGCGTGCGCCACCACTGCCTGGCTCCAATGTTCTCTTCAAAATTATTTATGTTATTATTTGTTTGTATGGGGGAGAGGCAGAGAGAGAGTATATGCATGGGGGTGCTTGGAGAGACCAGAAGGTAATGGCCATCATGAGATGGGTGCTGCAAACCCAACTCAGGTCCTCTGCAAGAGCAGCAAACATTCCAAACCACTGAGCCATCTCTGCAGCCCCCTGAAATACTTTAGCATGAACTGTTGTCAGTTCTGTATGTTCATGGAGGACAGAACAATACACCATATGCCAATAACCCACCATTCATCCCTTCTTTAATGTTTGCACCAGACCTGAGGGAAAGGTTTGCACTTGCCACTTGCACATTCCACCACCCCAAAACTCCCTCTTCTTTCTAGGCTTCAAGAAGGCATGGTCTTCATTAGTCACTCAATTTTGCTTTGCAGAACATAATACCTGACAAAAAAAATAATGGAGGAGAGTTTTTGTTGTTGTTGTTGTTGTTGTTTTTCTGGATCATGGCTTCAGGTGGTTTAGTCGGCTGTGGTAGGAGCTGCATGACCAAGGAGGAGATGGACACATGGCAGTCAAAACACATGGTACAGGCTGCTCACATCAAGGCAGAGACTGCTCACATCAGGACAGAGGCTGCTCACACCATGGCAGACATGCTCACACCATGGCAGAGGCTGCTCACATCAGGACAGAGGCTGCTTACACCATGGCAGAGGCTGCTCACACCATGGAAGACACTGCTCACATTGCGGCAGAGGCTTCTCGTACCATGGCAGACGCTGCTCACATCAGGGCAGACACTGCTCACACCATGGCAGAGGCTGCTCACATCAAGGCAGCGACTGCTCACATCAAGGCAGAGACTGCTCACATCAGGACAGAGGCTGCTCACACCATGGCAGAGGCTGCTCACACCATGGCAGACACTGCTCACATTGTGGCAGAGGCTGCTCATACCATGGAAGACACTGCTCACATCAGGGCAAACACTGCTCACATCAGGGCAAACACTGCTCACATCAGGGCAAACACTGCTCACATCAGGGCAAACACTACTCACATCAGGGCAGAGGCTGCTCATACCATGCCAGACACTGCTCACACCATGGCAGACATGCTCACACCATGGCAGAGGCTGCTCACATCAGGGTAGACACTGCTCACATCAGGGCAGAGGCTGCTCACATCATGGCAGGGCAGGAAGCATGGACTGTAACAGGATGGAGGCCTCGGTGTTGTTTGCAAAGGCCCTCTCTTAGTGATCTACTTCTATTAGCACAGCCCACCTCAACTCTCAAGGTTCTCAAGCCTCCCCCAAATAATGCCACCAGCTAGGCAATCAGCATTCAAAATACAAACCTGTTGGGAATATTTCAAATTTAATCCATAGCAAAGCTATGGACTCCACAAAACCCACAGCCATTCCATAATGCAAAATGAATCCCCATAGCCTTACCAGTTCCAAAATTGTTTTTGTAAAAAAGTCCAAGTTTGAAGTCTCTTCTGAGACTCAAGGTTAAGTCTCAAGTGTGAGCTCCTATAAAATAAAAAGAAAGGTATGTGCTTGGGATGCACAATGGCTCAGAGTGAACGTTCCCATTTCAAACCACAGGAAATGGGACATGGAGACAGGAGGGATAAAACCAATGCAAGACAGAAATTCAACAGGGAGGACATTAAGTTCTGCAACTCTGTTCAGCACGTGGGGCACACAGTGGCATAGGATGAACTCTAGCACACGCACCTGTATCATCTTGTATGTATGTCTTATCACCTGCAGCATATATGGACTCTCTCCTAGGCTGGATCTAATCGATGCCTAAAGCTGTAACTAGGCCACATTCCTGGAAACGTTAGTATGTGGGAGCTTCCCTTAAAATTTGGGATTGCCCTCAAAGTTGTGAACAGAACATTGTAAGGGGTTCACTGCAGAGAATCCAACCTTGACATATATCCTGCTTAGCCTCACAGGCTTTCCTTAAAGTAGAAGCTTCTGTAATCCTGTAGCTTTTATACATTGAACCTGCCCCCACCCTTGCACCCTCTCGCAAATAAACTCACACCACACAAATGACTGAGCTCTCTTGTAGCAGTGTCCGGGCTTTGCCCAACCACAGTTGCAACAGCCTCTGAGAACCTAGGCAGCTCAACGTGGGAAAATACCCTTATTACTTGAGGAGAACAATGACATCATTCACCTTGCAAAGGGAAGCCTTTCTGTTGAATATTCAATTTTACACCCCGGGGCCTTTGATGGATAGGATTTCACCAACATCTGAAATGCCACCACAGTGCCTCTCATATCATCCCGGTGAACTTGACTGTTTTTATAAAAATAATTCTATTCTCTTAATAGCTACAACTTCCTATACAAATTTCAATGTGCATTTTTTGTTTGTTTGTTTGTTTGTTTTTACAAAAAATCACATTTTCACATCTTTCTGCTTTGTTTTGTGTTCCTGATGCTCACTAAAAACCTGGCTAAAAGCAACTGGTAGTAACCCTGCTGGTAAGTTATCTTAAAACCTCCTTCACAAAATTAATAAGTCGATTACTCTTGACTCTTGCCTATCTCAACAGAAGCACCCGCTAAGCTCTACTTACAACATCCTGACCTCTAAATGTTGGCCTTAAATCCCTCCCATTAACCAGTTTCAAAGGCTTAAGAAATGAGTAGACATGGGGGTGGGGATCCCAGTTCTCTGCTCCCCAAATATGTATTAATCAGTGTTATTTAGAGGAACTGTGCCAAGAGAATAATAAATAAATATGTATGGATATGTGTGATGTATACATACAGGTAAATAGAAACTTTGCATGAGTCCATGTTGAAAGACTGAAGAAATTGCAGCATGGTGTATAGTGGGAAATTACCAATACGGAGTCAGGTAGAAATATAAGGGTATTTAATAGGGAAAAAGCCTTACTTACAGAGTGACCTAGCCAGCCAGCGTGGCAGCAGCCTGTATGCAAGCCGAAAAGAGAAACCGAAAGAGCAAACGCAGTCACACTAGTCACTCTGACAAGTGTGGTCAGGCACACCTGTAGACAGCCCCTAAGTAGGCGTGGCTACAGCTTCCCCTACAATGGTGGCCTCAGACTACAACAGTTGGGACAGTTGTCTCTATTTATGGAGAACCAAGTCTGCATTCCTATGCTGTCTGCCTCTTTCATGTTTTCTGTGCCCCACACTCAGGGTGGCTCTTGCACACTCCTAACCACTACCCTTCAGGTCAATGAGCAGGCTAGTGACTGATACGTCGTCCATCTCTGGGTCAGCATCTTCCCTTTGACTATGTATGGCCTTTACATCTACAATCTTTGTACCCTTTGGGAACATCAAACAGCAGCAAGCATCAATTCCTGAATGACAGGATTTTAGCAGAAAGGTTCTCTGCTTTGGGGGAATTCATACCACTCAAGGAGTCTAGGATGGCTTCTAGGATGAAGAGTGATGCGATGGCTATCTAAAGCCTCAGAATGTGAAGTTACCGAGATCGAAAGGGCAGGAAGGCAGTCCAAGAAGAAGGCACCTGGAGCTTGGACAGCAGTGTAAATAACTATTAGCACAGCTAATAATGAAGGCAATTTCAGTGCAGCTTGGCCAGGAAACAACCCACAGGAGTGCTTACAGCCTCCCACAGAGCTTCACTTGTGTGTGTGATGGCAGTGGGTGTTCAAAGTCATAATTTAAATGGCTCTGCAAATTGTTAGCATCCAGGACCAGTATGGCTGTAGATACTCTGCATGTATAATTGGATCAAGGACACCTTTCTTAATTATTGTCTTTGAATAAAAGTCAAAATTTAGCCACCTCGATTATAATGAATGGCACTTTTATGCATTTTTAAAGTGCTCTCAAATGTTTGGGCACGCATGCTCACAGTTTGCTGTCTTAATAACAAGACTGGGACCCTGACCCAAGGAGTGTGCATAAACCACCTGAAGGGACTCTACACGGCGTCCATGTGGCAGTGAGAGAAGGGACCATAACTCACAGGACAGTTTCCAAACAGGGGCTGCTTCCTATATTCTCTGAATTCTATGGCACTGTGGGCACTACCAGCTGTCAGTCGGTTTGGCAAAATATCCAGTAACTAACTACATGATTAACTCCTGCTTTGGATGTGTCTTTCTTGTCCCACAAGCTCCTCTAATTGACTATTGTGTGGACCTTCTTAGTTTGTTCTAAGTCACGATCAACCATTACATGTACCTCACATGTAAACTATGTTCCAATGTCATGCACCTTTGTGGATGCTGGTGAAGGAATTCCATACACATCTCAAACTCTGAAACAATCACATACAAGTATTTAGAAGATCATCAGAAACTCAATGTCACAGATGTTCCTCACCCCTGCTTGCTTTCTTATCTCTGACAAGGACTGGATTAACTACTCTTCTTATGGCTGTGAATGAGTCCCTGACTAGAAGCAACTGTGGAAGGAAGGTTTGTTTTGGCTCATGGTTTAAAATACAGTCCCTCATGGCAGGGAAAGTGTGGTGGTGGGTGGTTCCAGGTAACAGGAACTTGCAGTTGCTGCCTGCCCTTGTCTTTCAGGTCCGGAAGCAGAGAGAGAACAAGGGCCAAGAACGGGTCATAAGTCTCAAGCCCACCCCTGCCCATCTACTTCCTCCAGATGGACATGTCCTCCTAAATGCCCCTTTCTAATCCTACCATCTAACTGGGAATTTCTTTTCCAACATTTAAGTCTATATGGGCCAGTTCACATCCAGACTGTAGCAAAGACCAAATTTATACTTGGAACTTTGCTTCAGATGGCCTTCATGTGGTCCATGCAGCCAGACAGCCATGCTGTCATACAGTCACAAGCCAGTGTGAGGGTAATTTGGGCTCTCTGGTGTGGAAAAGTTTCCATTTCATGAGTCTTGGGTTCACCTTTTACCCCATATTTGCTTAGACCTATTAGAGCCATAGAGCCACTGCTGAAGTTGCCAAATATAGCTTTGAACACAGGAAACCAGAGGGTAAAATGGAAGCTCTATCACTTTTGCATGGTTGTATTTCTCCAGTTATAACCAGAGGCCATTCTTGTAATGTAGCTATAGCAACTATATCAGAACAACACCACAGTGGTTGGTAGCCATGTCTTTGGTAGTGATAGTTGGGTTATTGACACTTCATGGAAAGTTTCAGGAGACTATCACACTGGATTCCAGGTACTACTCCTTCCCCTAGAGGCAAGTAGTCTTGGAAGATGCTAGACTATAAAGAAGTAAAAGCCTGACTAAAATTGAGATGCCAAGAAGCACCACCACTAGGTGGCCATCCATGTTGGTGTGAATGAAAGCAAGAACTCTTAGAAATAAGCCATGACAACAAAGGTTGATTGGCCAATTAGAACTTAAGCGGTGTGGAGAGGTTAGAGTGTTACAAAGTCCACAGCCAGATTATCTCCGGCTATCTTTAGGCCCTTTAATGGCTGTTTATTGCCATCCTCTGTATCTGACCAAACATCTTTGTAATAATTAGGCCAATCACTTGGAACATACAGAACCCAGTTTAAAATCCACCAAAGGGATAAAAATACTTTAGACACTACCTGAGATCTAAGATGGAGTTTCCCCCACCTTTCTGTGAGTTGCCTACCTGGAACTTCTGCCGATGTATTTGAAAAGTATGCTATTTTATGACCTTACTTGTCCAGTTACAATAAAATGGTTATGAAATTGCTACCATGCTGGAACACAGCATTAGGGAAAAATTAAATTTGGGTTCCCAGGCCATTGTCACTCATATTCAGTTCCAGAATAAACCATCTCTTCTATTCTTTTGATATGAGAGTCAATTCTTCATTCTATAGTATGGTGGGTCTTTTCAGGGGTGACCCATGTGCCTCTAAGTAACCCCCCACCTGGACTCGTTGGTCTCGCCAAATTGAACTTTGGTGAAATAATAGTTCCATCTGTCATTGGTGCCATCTGCCCATCTGAGGTGACTAGAAATTTGTTTCCCCAGAAAAAAATTTACACAGCAATCACCATGGCAGTAGTGTCACCAAAGAACAGAGAAGTACAAGAAGCTGGGATTAGCCTCCAACGTCACAGATGAGGACTACAGAAAGATCTCCTGTATTGAAAATAAGAAACAGTGCCTTGCATGGCTATCATGAGGTGCAAGTCCTTCCCTCAGCCAGCAGAAAGTCCTGACACTGTGTCATGCAATGGCAGCAGAGCCTCTTCAGGGCCACATGGGTCATGCCTCAAGGCAGAAGGGCACACTGTACTCCTCATGGAGAGGGTCACTTGGAAACTGCCAGCAAGCTTTGCTAATACATGTACCCATGTATAACATAAACCAGGATTCATACAATAGAGGCCTCAGCCTCAGCTGTTTATTTATTTTACTTTCTGGTTGTGGTAGGATCACACCCAGGACCTTACACATGCCAAGCAAACACCCTACCTCTAGCTGCATCCCTGACTCAGCGAAGATTTTTGTAAATTGTCTTTAGTTACTCCTGTACCTTTTAGAGTACTTAGTTCACGCAACATGGATTGAATAATTTCTATTGTACGTAACTATTAGAAACTATTTTTATGAAAAATATTTCATATTACAAGTATAACCACATGTAGCTTTCAGAAAATAAGACTCATTTTTTTCAAATAAAGGGCAGTAAAATCTTATGATCTCCAAAAAGCTAGACGCCCTGTGATTGCATTTCTCAGCTTCTGCTGAGATATTAGAATCCTCTAAGCACTGACTACTTGGGACACCCAGGAGAAGAGGGGGCGGGCATCTGCATTTTCAAAGCTTTGCTGGTGACTCTACATGCAGCCACAAGGTTCAGAAGGTCTTGGGTAAATGCAATGGCACCTCAAAACTCCTGCCATTGTTCTCTTACTCCAAAACTAGTCCACGGTTAATGCTGCACAAATGGAACAACCCACAAGGGTATCACTCATGCAGCTTGGAGACACTAAGGCAAACTGAAACAAGCTGCATGTAAGCACACAGGAGCTCATGGTAGCAAAGCAATCAGATGCAGCAAGGGAAGCTCCTCTCTCTGTGTCATGCGCCTTTGTCTATTAGTCAAGATCTGGCTTTTGGACCACAGAGACAAAACCCATCAGGGCTTTGTAGGAAACCCCATTCTAGATGAATAGAGACTGCTTCCTGATTACACAGAGAACCTCTCACTTCCAAACTAACAAAATACACTGCAGAGAGTAGCCCGACTGCATTAAGATTCTTGAACAAAAGCTATGAATTTTAAACCTTAGCTTTGTCAATAACTTAACTCAACCAATAAGCATCACGTAAAATTGATTCCTAATAAGGAAATGAATAAATGCTACTTAATGGCTTTGGTAAGTGTGTAGATGTGGAAGAATTATGGCCCAATAAAAATGGCTGTCCTGCCTTCCCCTGAACATTTACCTCCACAGAGAACACTACCTGACAGTGTCCCATGGTTGAGTGTGACAAAGCTCACATCACCATGCACCTATCACCCACGCCTTCTGAACAGGTGACCTCCAGTTATGTGCAACAGTCTCACTGCCTACCAGCTTAGTGACTTCCCTAGGCCCATTAACCTCAATGTTAAATTCCTATCCATGGAGAGAGACAGATGTTGGCACCTTCCTGCTGAATTACAGGGCTCCTACACTGACATACAGAAGCAATGTACAGGTGGCATGCCTGTCTAGTAATGTGGCCTATATATTGTATGTTACCCCAGTACTCCTCAGAGACACTACACATACTCATTTGTCCATAAATATGCATTCCTCAAGATAGATATGTGTGGAGAGACCCTGATTATTGTAGGGAGAGAACCTGATTACACGTACTGCTGACCTCGCCCAAACGTCGTGTCAGTACCTATAATCAGGGTCTCTCCCTACACAGACACTACATATATACACATATATACAGTTATACATAAATATGTGATCTCCAGAGCCAGATGCTACATATACATACATGCACACATTTACACACAAATATGCACACACGTGTATCCTTCATGCAGCTGCCAGTGAAGCAGTCCATAAATCTCCATCACATCGAACTGGTGATGAATTTTTAACAAACTCTAGAGATTATTGTTTTAAATAATACATCATTTTTTTTCCAAGAGACTCAAACATTCTCAGTTCAAAGAGCTTAATTGGGTGCCATCATCATTTTTTGTAAGTTTGCATGTAAAACATTATTAATGACACGCTACAAAAGGATTAGTCCACATCATCTGGGTTGCTTAGCATTTTAGTTTCAAGAGGAGGGGCTCATCACAAAAGCCTGAGCAAATGGCAGCTCCTGTCTGAGCCTTCCATATGCAACTATCAGCCCCTTGGCATTCAGACACAGGGGGCAGTCCATGATGCCCTGGAATCAGGGTGGAAAGTGAACTGGGAAGAGGAAAAGAACGGAGAAGGGCCTTCTACTGATTATAGAAACAAACAAGCAAGCAAGAAAAAAATGAAAGCTCATTAGCAGATCCTTCTCCTTCGGGATGGATGCGTGCGTAAGCAGGATGCCCAGAAGCACTGAGCCACATGCTAGATAAACAGGCCCAGAGCAAGCAGCTTGACATTCCACAAGGAAAAGAACCAGCATGCTTTAAACTCTACTTCCCTCCTGCCAGTGGGCCTTCGGTGTTCTGTGTAAGGTCAGGAGCTCTTCCTAGATTTACTGATGTATCAAGACACGACAGTTGAAATTTATTGGAGATTTCCAGGGCAAGGTTTAAAATATTAAGAATGTTGAGATGTTAGGGTGTCAGTTATATGCTTTGGGACAGGGTCATTTCTCACTGCAACATGGACTTACATCACATAAATTGGATACAATTGATCTAATAATTAGAAGATGTAGTTTGAGTTATTGCGGACCTTTATTGATTAGGAAGGACCCTATCTAGTGACCAGCTGAGGGAGAAGGGGTTGCTGTCCGAGAGAGAGCTTTGCTGGACTGGCCATCGCTTTGCTTGAGAAGCATCAGGAAGGCATGAAAAGGAATGGGTTGCTGAATTAGAGGCAGCTCTGTCCCGATTGTCAGTTAGAATAAGTCAGACAAGGAGCTGTACAAAACATTTGTTACAGGGTTAAGAAGACAAGAGCACCCCGTGTGTGCCTTGGATTCATTTAGAATCTACTCTGAACATCCAGTGATATTTATATCTCATAGAGCATCATATATAGCTAGTGGAGAAAGCCTTTTCACTGAAATTTATGCAAGAGAAGACTATTTATTCTGCAGGAATTTCAATAAAAGGGGAATTTTTGGTTCTCTGGGGCTTGGAAGTCCTTTGTGACAAATAAATTCAGTTTTGTGGGGATTTTATAGGTTACTCAAAGGAAAGCAGGTGAACAGCTGCAAAAGTAAACTTGAACCTCACCCCAGAGAGGCAGCCTTCCCTGTACAAAAATGAATTGATAGTTTGGGGGAAGGGGAATTCTTGTTTTCCTCTCTCATGCATATGTTGTGGTGTGTGAGTCTGTATATGTGTGTGTGTCTGTGTGTGTGTGCGCGCGCGCGCATGTGTGCACATGTGTGCATATGCATGTAGCAGTCAGAGGTTGACGAGGAGTCTTCCTCCATTGGTCTCCACCTTATTCCTGTGGTCCAGTCCCTCATTGACCCAGAGCTCTCAATGTGGCTTTTCTTCCACCTGCCTTGCTGCTGGGATCCCCTGTCTCCAGCATCTAAGCACTAGAATTATAGGAGGGTCTTAACACCCACCCATTATTTACATGGGTTTGCAAGACCTGAACTCCAGGCTTTATGCTTTCGACATGTGTAGCAGGAACATTAATCATTGAACAACCTCCCCAGTCCCAGGCTAATAGTTTTTTCAGAGTGTCATCCAGAGTATCTATTTTCTTAACCTGCTCTTGTGTCAAGAGAAGCTGTTGGTCTGCAGAATTTCATGCCCCAAAATGCTAGCCATGTTGTGTAATAGACAACAGATTGTAGAATGCCATGCCTTATATAGGTCTACATGTCAGGCATGACATTCAATTAAGCTTTTTTGTTTGGATGAGACTGGAGAGGGACACTCCTCCGTGCACAAAGCAGTCAGCAACTCGCACAGGCAGCTCCAAGAAGTGACCGTGTGAATTCACACTGCAAATCAGGAAAGAGTGGACAGAGCAGCCCTGTCACAGACTTGCACAGCACTTCCACCCTTGCTATCCACCCCCAGAAGATGTCCTCACCAGTTCTGCAGTTTACCACTTTGGAAATGACCTAAAGGGTTGGGGACAAGACTCAATATGAAGGCTGCTTTCTATGCAAACAAGGAGAGACCGTGTTTGAATCCCCAGCACATGAAAAGCCAAGTGCGGTGCCATGATCCCTTAATTCCAGCACTAGGGATGTGGAGGAACCTTGGAACCTTGGAACTTGTTGGCCAGTTTGTCTAGTCAATTAGCAAGCTCCTGGCCCAAGGAAAGATGCCTGTCTTATAAAGTAAGAGAGTGACTGACAAAGACATCTGGTGTTGTTTCCTGTCCTCTACAAGCACATGTATGCATACCTACCCAAAAACAAGTACACACTTAAAGCAATGCATTTTCTGTTTCCCAGTCAACAGTGGGCCTGGTACCTGGAATTTAGGGGAACCACTCACTCCCTGCAGACTTTAGTTGTTTATATTCTCCTCCTATGAACCTCCAGGGTGCCTCTTAAGCACCTAATGTCCCCCTCTGAGCATCTGGTAGTGTGATCAGTCTCAAAGATTACATTTCTTTATTTCTAGGTAAGAAAGAAATTCTGGAGAGATTTAACTGAGTAAAAGGTGTCTCTAGTTGGCCAAAGATGCCGAAGGACTCAGGGCAGACATTCTGGAGTGCCCCAGCTGTAAGTCCTCATGCCTGTGATGGTTAGCGGTCACCCTCAGCTCAGGGAATCTAGAATCACCTGGGACAGTAGCACACCTGTGGGGGATTAGCTTGATTTTGTTTATTGATGTGGGAAGTCATCTTACTTGTGGGATGAGCCAATGCCGGGGCAGGGAATCCGGAATTGCGCACAGTGGGGCGGGGCAGCTCTCTTCCAGCTGTGGCCATCATGCCTCAAGTGCCCACTGCCTCGACTCCCCCACCATGACTGACTGTACTTTGAGCTGTGGGCTAAAGCATAGCCTTTCTCCTGTAAGCTGCTTTGTCAAAGTGTTTTGCCACTCCAGGACAAGGAACAAACCAATTCTGATGGCACAATGAAGCCATTTGGGTGGACAGAACAGCACAGAGACTTCTGTCTCTAGGGCCTAATTCAGCTACCTCCTATAAACGTGAGAGGTAAGTGTAAAATCCTTGGGATGGACACACTGTTTGGGGTCTCACTATGTATTTGATAGATTTCTTTCATGAAAATGCCTGGTCCAAGCCCTCCTCATAGTCTTTGTTACATTAATTAAACCATTATGAGAGAGTAAGTGCACTGGCTTAGAAACCACAAAGACCTGGGCCTTTTTATTTGTTAATTTTTCCTTCAAAAATAAGGATTGAATTACCGCACAGTGTCTGGAAAGGTCACCTAGCCCCACATCTGCCATTCTCTTAGCCCTTAATCTGGGGGAAGCTATTTTTGTTTCTGTAAGCATGCCTCTATAGGTTATGGAACTGAGTCTGTGATGCAATCACAGGATTTCGGTGAAGATGGAAGGGACAGATGGGAGAATCGGCGATGCTGAGATGCTCTCGGTAAGCAGTAACACTTGCCATTGGGTCCTGGTGAGAATTTCATGAAGAAATCATTGTGTTCATGTTGGTCTGAGTCTGGAAGATGCCCCTCTGCTGCTTCCTCCCCACACACAGCATCCTTGCAGCTTGGAATCAATCACTCAGCATGTAGCCCAAGTGGAATCCAAGCCAAAATACAATTGTGTGCACTTCTTCTGTGTCTGGATCTGGTATCAGAAGCACCAGTGGATACAGGCCTTGCCTGTTTGTGGTGTCCCTTGGAAATGGGCAAACAAAGGAAGCGTTGGCTGCAGTAGCTCAAATCCTAGCTTCTAGAGTGTTCCTTCATGCATACCAACAGGGAGTGACTTTTGTCCTTCATGTCAACTCATCAGGTGACTGGGGGTGGGGTGGTGGGAGGGTACACAGAAAGGACAGTGAGCATAATCTAATCTTCTCCCTCTTACCCTGTCATGCATTCAGGAAGATAGAATATTGTGAGTGAAATCAATTGGCTAAAGTGTTCCTGAAACTGCTGACATGGAGCTGCAGGTTTGTGAAGATCACTGATGTTGTTTCTTTGAGGCCGTGTTCACCCATGCAGCACTAAGCCCCCAGTAGCCTGACGAACCATGAGCAGCATAGCATGTGTGACTACTACCCCACAGAGCCTCGGGCCTGGGGAAGTGAGAGGATTCTAGTCACCCACGCCCTGCCTCCTCCACACCTGCCCCCTTCGCTTGTTCCATAGACCATAGACCACATGTATAAAGAATACCAGTAGTCACCACCAGTGTAGATGGCTATTGACCCTCTAAAGTGCTAAGAACCAAGAGGTCGACTGTCCTGGGAGAACTTTTATTCCTCTCAAAATTCTTACGAAGGCATCCATCTTTGCCTCAGTTGATATGGGTAAACTGAAGCAAGAGAAGCTAACTGGTCTACTGTTGCCTGGTTCCACATGAGAGGGAACTAGGCTGACACTGCAGATGGCGTGGATGAGGCTATGATGCCCATCAAGTGTCAGCGTATTTCCTCCCTATCTGTGAAGTTCATGGAGGTTCCTCTGGTGCCTAACATACATTTACAAGTGGATCAGTCTTTCCCCCAGCCTTTCTGTGCAGGCTACACATCACCCATTCCTCTAGTCAGTCTCGGTGGTATCCTGGCCCTACCCTCCTGAGTCATTCTTATGACCAGTATGGTGCTTAAGGGGGTGTCTCGACCCCCTCGACCAGCAAGGATAACGCAACACCGGAGTTCTTCTTGCAAGCAGTTTATTCAGGACCTTTAACAGCGATCTCTCTCCCCGGGCAAGCCTCTCCCAGCCCTTAAGTAGGCATGGACCACCAACCCTGGATTGCCACGTGGGCACCGTCCATAGGTCCACGCATACGCAAGCGCTTACGGTCATCTGGCCTTAGCCATATATGGAGTTGTTTTTCTAAGAGAGCGCTCGCTCTCGGGATCTCGGAGGGCGGGAGCCAGTGCCATCTTTAAGGTGCGGCTCCATGCGGCTCTCTACAAGGGGGGATTGATGAAGTGAGCCAACGAGGATGCCAGGGCACCTCACAGCAGCTGGCTGGTCATCTGGAAAAGATACCCAGAGGGCTGAGGTCTCAAACCCAGGAAGAAATGCAAATGAAAACAGACTTGGGGAAGACTCTGAAGTCAGAACAAGCTGAAAACATAAATTGTGTACAGATGATGTGTTAATAGTGTTGAGGGAAAGGGGCTGTAATCTGAGGAGCATTTGCATATGGACCACCTGGGACCACTGGCACAGCTCAACCCATGCAGGAAGCCCATGACTGAATGCAGAGCACAAGGGGAAATGAAAATAATTAGACTTTAAAGAATCACGCACACCTCCAACTTTTGCTGGAAGCAGGTGTGTGATGGACAGTTGCAAGGTAGACCATCCCACTGAGTCTCTGCTCCTGCTCCTCAGAGTAGTGGTCTCTGTGTTGTTTCTTGCTGGGTACCAGGGTCCACTGTGTGCAGTTCAGGGCCAGCTGATGCCTTCCAGGTATCCCCATGTCAGCATGAGCTTCAAAAACAAGAGGCCATGTTCCCTATGTTCCACCATTGACAGGGATCAGCATGGCACATGGCCTTGCTGTGCAGTCTTTGTACACTGTGAATATGCATTACTCTCATTGGTTATTGAAGAGCTGGCTGGCCTATAGCTGGGCAGAAAGAGACTATGTGGAAGTGCCAAACTAAGAAGATGCTGGGAAGAAGGGCAGAGTCTTAGGAGTCTTGAAACAGGGCCAAGGAAAGAGGATGTATAGAAAATAAGGTAACAATCCATGAGCTACATGTTACAACTTAGATAAGAAATATTGGTTAATTTAAGTTATAAGAGCCAGTTAGTAACAAGCCTAAGCTATTGGCCTAGCATTTATAAGTAATGTTAATTCTCTGTGCAGTTATTTGGGAGCTGGCCAGCTGTCCTAATGAAAAACTGCCTACATGCCCTTCCCAAGAACATGTGCCAGAGAAGGATGTCATAGCCCTTAGAACAAAGCTCAGGGACAGACTCAATAAATGACTGTTGCCACCTTTTAGAGTAATGGTATCTGTTTTGAGATTAAACATGGGTTAGGGCATCATCACTATATTATATAAGTCTGAATGCATGTATTTAAACTGAAACTTAAATTTACAAATTTCAGGGGCTTCAATTTAACATCAAGTCACTTTCACACCACAAGCCTGCACTTTCTGGCTTTTCTTTGGGGAAAGCATTATTAGATAAAACTGTGGCATCAAACCCAGGGCCTTTTGCATGCTACACAAGGAGTTCTCTACAGCAGAGCTATAGCCCCATCCACCTGCTTCTTTTTCAAAAGGCCACAAAATCTGACTTAACATGTTTGTGTCTGTACATGTATATATATAGGTGTGAGCAGGTGTATGCATCTGCCCAGACATGCACACGTAAGCGTGTATATGAGAATATAGGCACATGTGTATAGTCCTGAGCTCATTTCTAAGAAGAAGAGGTACAATGTACAGTGCTGACCCTGCACTGAGTACACACAGAGCTTTTACAGCCCATTTAAGAACAGGATCCAAACACAGAGCAAGGGCATGGAAGAATGAACCTCTAATTCAATGAGAAGCAAAGGAACAGATCTCTAACTAAAGTAACAATAACATCTGCTCTACCTCCGAGTGTCTCAACAGCCCTGCATCTCATGAAGACTTTTTCCCCCTAGTGCTTCACGTGGCTCTAACTCCACACTGAGATCAATGCAAGAGATCTTCCCGAGTTATTGACATTTCCACAGGAGTTATGTTTTCAATAGTGTATTTTTCCAAGACTGATATAACCAGTGAGCAGTTCCCACAAGAGGTGTGTGTGTGGTGTGTGTGTGTGTGTGTGTGTGTGTGTGTTTCTGCAGATTCAGATTCACTTTTCAAAAAGCATTTATCACACAGGACACATGAACAAAGCTAGAAATTTAGAGAACCTGAAATTTAGTTGTAGAAATAAGACATTTCTGTAGAAGCAAAGAGACTTGACCCCATCACTAACAGGCCATTTATAAATGTAAACAAAGCATACCATGGCCACAGAGGACACCAGCAGATAGCATAGGGCACGGAAGATACTATGGAGTGTGGGACAACCTTCTCAAGCAGGTCATACCACAGTCCTGTAGAAAAGAAACTGGCAATGTAGACTGTGTAGGGGTTAGAAGAGACCATTCAGATATGCTGGGATTCAACACTGCCAGGCATCTCCCCACCATCATGCAGGCCGGGTAGAACTCAGGCCTCAAGCATGTCCAAGTGAGGTGTGCACAAGAAGCTGGCTTGGAGAAGTTTCTGGAAGGGGTGGGACCATCTGAGGATATACTACTCAAGTTTTGCAGCAGGCAAACTGAACTACCTGAACACCCAAAATCTCATCTAGGGAAATTGATCTTGAAAATACTTAAGGAAAATGGAGATGCCAGAGCTACAAATGGATTGAGACATAAGGAGAGGACAATAACAAGGCCTCTGGGTGCTTTAAGAGCATCCTGAGGACAGTGCTCAACCTCTGTCCCAATGGCTGGGTCCTAGATACAGTTTAGATGCCGCCCATCCACACACTCCAAAGCATTAGCAAGCAATGTTATCACTAGTACCATTGTTTCTATAGGACTTCTAATTTGGTATTAGAAAATTATATTGTGAATGGCTTTAACAGGTTTTGTTTCATATTTTTCAATCCTTATAAAACTTTCTACATATGAGGAACCTCGTGGGCCCTCTGAACACAATTCTGGAGCAGACATTTGACCTCCTCCTCTATTTTTCCCACTTTGTTATTTAAATTAGAAACAAGATTATTTTATGTGTCAATCCCAGTTTTTTCTTGCTCTCTTCCTCCCCTGCCCCCCACTAACATCCTACCTATCCCATACCATTTCTGATCCCCAAGGAGGGTGAGGCCTCCCATGGGGGCTCTCCAGAGTGTGTCATATTCTTCCCAATGTGTCTAGGCTGAGGAGTATCCCTCTATGTGGAGTGGGATCCCAAAGAACACACCTGTGCTAGGGATAAGTACTGATCTACTACCAGAGGCCCCACAGATTTCCAAGGCCTCATCACTGACACCTACTTTCAAGGGGTCTGGATCAGTCCTATGCTGGTTTCCCAGCTATCAGTCTGAGGTCCCCCTTGTCCAGGTCAACTGTTTCTATGGGTTTCACTAGCCTAGTCTGGACCCTTTTGCTCATCACTGCTCCCTCTCTGCAACTGGATTCCAGTTCAGTTCAGTGTTTAGCTATGGGTGTCTGCTTCCACTTCTATCAGCTCCTGGATGAAGGCTCTAGGATGGCATATACAGTAGTCATCAATCTCATTATCAGGGGAGGACACTTAAGGTAGCCTCTTCACTGTTGCTTAGATTATTAGTTGGTGTATCCTTGTAGATCTCTGAACATTTCCCTAGTGCCTGATTTCTCTTCAAACCTATAATGTCTCCCTCTATTATGGTATCTCTTATCTTGCTCTCCTCTATTCTTCCCCCAACTCAACCTTCCTGCTCCCTCATGTCCTCCTCACCCCTCCTCTTCTCCTCTACTGATTCCCCTAGCTCCCTCTTCCCTCTCCCCATGCTTCCAATTAGCTCAGGAGATCTGGTCCCTTTCCTCTTCTCAGGGGGACCATGTATGTCTCTCTTAGGGTCCTCTTTGTTTCCCAGCTTCTTTGGCGGTATGGATTGTAGGCTGGTAATCCTTTGCTCTATGTCTAAAATCCATATATGAGTGAGTGCATACCATGTTTGTCTTTTTGTGACTGGGTTACCTTGCTTAGAATGGTTTCTTTTAGTTCCATCCATTCGCCTGTGAAACTCAATATTCCATTGCTTTTTTTCCGCTGAGTAGTACTCCATTGTATAAATGTACCATTTTTTCTCTATCCATTCTCCAGTTGAGGGGCATCTAGGTTGCTTTCGGGTTCTGTCTATTACAAATAGTGCTGCTATGAACATAGTTGAACAGATGTCCTTGTTGTATGAATGTGTTTCTTTTGGATATATGCCTAAGAGCAGAATTGTTGGATCTTGTGGTAGACTGATTCCCATCAAAATACCGGCACAATTCTTCACAGACCTTGAAAGAACAATACTCACCTTTATATGGAAAATCAAAAGACTCAGGATAGCCAAAACAACCCTGTATAATAAAGGAACTTCCGAGGCTTCACCATCCCTGACTTCAAGCTCTATTATAGAGCCATAATCCTGAAAACAGCTTGGTATTGGCACAAAAATGTCTAGACCAACAGAATTGAATTGAAAACCCTGATATTAACCCACATTCCTACAAACACCTGATTTTTGACAAAGAAGCTAAAGTTATACAATGGAAAATAGAAAGCATCTTCAACAAATGGTGCTGGTATAAATGGATGCTGGCATGTAGAAGACTGCAGATAGATCCATGTCTATCGCCATGCACAAAACTTAAGTCCAAATGTTTCAAAGACCTCAACACAAATAAAGCCACACTGAACTTATTAGAAGAGAAAGTGAGAACTACCCTTGAATGAATTGGTACAGCAGACTGCTTCTTGAACATAACACCAGTGGCACAGACACTAAGATTCACAATTAATAAATGTGACCTCCTGAAACTGAGAAGCTTCTATAAGGCAAAGGACACAGTCAACAAGACAAAATGGCAGCCAACACAATGTGAAAAGATATTCACCAAGCCCACATCTGACAGAGTTCTGATCTCCAAAATTTACAAAGAACTCAAGAAGCTAGTCTCCAAAACACCAAATAATCCAATTAAAAAGTGGGGTAAAGAACTAAATAGACAATTCTAAATAGAGGAATCTAAGATGGCTGAAAGACATATAAGAAAGTGTTTAACATCCTTAGCCATCAGGGAAATGCAAATCAAAACAACTCTGAGATACCATCTTACTCCTGTCAGAATAGCCAAAATCAAAAACAGCAATGACAGTTTATGCTGGAGAAGATGTGGAGAAAGGGGAACACTTCTCCACTGTTGTTGGGAGTGCCAACTTGTACAGTCACTTTGAAAATCAGTATGGTGACTCCTCAAGAAAATGGGAATCAGTCTACCATAAGATCCAGCAATTCCACTCTTAGGCATATACCCAAAAGAAGCACATTCATACAACAAGGACATCTATTCAACGATGTACATAGCAGCACTATTTGTAATAGCCAGAAACTGGAAGCAGCCCAGATGCCCCTCAACCGAAGAATGGATGGAGAAAATGTGGTACATTTACACAATGGAGTACTACTCAGCAGAAAAAAAAATGGAATCTTGAAATTTGCAGGAAAATGGATGGAACTAGAAGAAACCAAAATGAGTGAGGTAACCCAATCATAAAAAGACAAACATGGTATGTACTCACTCATATGTGGATTTTAGACATAGAGTAAAAGATTACCAGCCTACAATCCACACTGCCAGACAAGAGAAGCTAGAAAACAAGGAGGACCCTGAGGGAGACATACATGGTCCCCTGGAGAAGGGGAAAGGGACAAGATCCCCTGAGCAAATTGAGAACATGGGAAGAGGGGGGAGGGAGCTACGAGAATGAGAAGGAAGAAGAGGAAGGATGCAGAGGACATGAGGGAGCAGAAAGGTTGAGTCAGGGGAAGAATAGAAGAAAGGATATGTGATAGGTAGGGTTTTAGTTGGGGGCGGTGGTAGGGGGACGGGAGGGAGAAAGGAACTGGGAATGGCATGTAAAACAATCTTGTTTCTAATTCAAATAAACAATCTGAAAAGAAAAAATGTGTGGTACAGAACTAGACAATTCTCAATAGAAGAATCTAGAATGGCTGAAAGACACACGAGAAAGTGTTCAACATCCTTAGCCATCAGGGAAATGCAAATCAAAACAACTCTGAGATACCATCTTACTCCTGTCAGAATGGCTAACATCAAAAACAGCAATGACAGTTTTTGCTGGAGAGGATGTGGAGAAAGGGGAACACTCCCCCTCCTCCTCTGTTTTATCACACGCCTGACTGTCAAACTGACTCACTGCAGGGCACTCTTGCAGATGCTCTGTCCCTAGCTGTGAGTCTGCATCTCTGCACCCAGTGTTGCCATTACAAGGAATAAAACAACACAAGAGAAATGGAGGCCTTCCCATATGCAACCAGGACAATGTTCCATGGCTTCTCCCATGATGCAATGCTTGGTGCCCTTGGACTAGAATCTCCCCAAGCTCCTGCTATCCCAGCCCCTGACAGCCTCTATCTGCTGCCCTTTTGATTGCATACGTAAGTGAGATTACACAGTATCTATCTTTCTAGGTTTGTCTTATTTCACTTAGCATAACATCTTGTAGGCTCCCCCGTGTTGCCATGGGAACATGTCTCCCTTTTATGGATGAATGATATTCAATTGTGTGCCTGCATGTATCTCACATTTTCTTTATCCATCCATCCATCCATCCACCCATCAACAGACATTTAGATGACCTCTGTACATAGGCAATTGTGATGAGCGCTGCCATGGAACTAGGGATATAGATATGCCTTTGACTTACTGACTTCAATTCCTCCAGGTTCAGACTAGGGTGCAATTTATTTTTTAATTTTTTCAGAGGAAAAATACAATATGCTTTTTCCATTGTGAGTGTATAAGGATTTCATTTTCTTTAAACTTTTTCTAACATTTGTCACCTCTTAGCAATCGCCGTCCTAATGTGTGAGGTAACATCTCATTGCGGTTTTAAAACTTTCTGAGATGATTGTGAGATAGCTCACCTTTGTGCATGCCTGGTAGTTGTCTGTCTTCTTTGTAGCAGGTCTGTCTAAACCCTTTGTCTATTTTTTTAAAGATTTCATTATTTTATTTTTAATTATGTATATGGATGTGTCTTCATGTGGATATGTGATGTGGGATGCCCCTTGCTTCTGTGAATATGTTTTATTACCATTGGTTAATAAAGAAGCTGCTTTGGCCTACGGTAGGGAAAAATATAGCTGTACAAAATAATGGTTAAATTTTCACCTATTGTGTGTGAACCTCCTTCCCCAGTACTGTTCACTCAAGAGTCTGTTTCCTGATGAATTTAGGACACATGTGTGCACATGTTACTAGGTTCTCCATTCCAGTGACCTATGTGTTTTTACACCTGCACCATGTTTTAATTATTATAAATTTGTAATGTAGTCTGAAATTAAGAAGTATGATGTATCCAGCTTTGATCTATTCCAATATTTTTTTTTACAATTTCATGTGAAGGTGGGTTTTCTTCTATTTCTTTTTTTCTTATTTTTTTTATTAGTTCAAATTAGGAACAAGCTTGCTTCACATGTCAATCCCTTCTCCCTCTCCCTCCCCTCCTGCCAACTCTCCCCCCAACCCCCCACCTACCCCCCACGGCATGCACCCTCCACTCTCTAGGCTGGGCCAGGCCTAGGCTCTCCCCGATGTGTCCAGGCCAAAAGTGCATCCCTTCACGTGGGATGGGCTCTTAAAGTCCCTTCGTACACCAAGGAATAATACTATTCCACTACCAGGGGCCCCCTGGAGTGAGGAAGCCTCCTAATTGACAGCCATGTTCAGGGGTCTGGATCAGTCCTGTGCTGGCCTCCCAGACAGCAGTCTAGGGTCTATGTGCTCCCCCTTGTTCGGGCCAGCTGTTTCTGTGGGTTTCGCCAGCCTGGTACCGAACCCTTTGATCTTTATTCCTCCCTCTCTGCAACTGGGTTCCAGAGTTCAGTTCAGTGTATATCTGTGGGTGTCTGCCTCTGCTTCCATCAACCACTGGATGAGGGTTCTAGGATGGCAAAAAAGTAGTCATCAGTCTCATTATAGGGGAAGGGTGTTTAGGTTATCCTCTCCACCATTGCCTAGATCGTCAGTTCATGTCATCCTTGTAGATATCTAGAAATCTTCCTAGTGCCAGATCTCTCCTCGGATCTATAATGGCTCCCTCTGATATGGTATCTCTCATCCTGCTCTCCTCTATTCTTCCCCCAACTCAACATTTCTGCTCCTCCATTTCTTCCTCTCCCCTTCTCTTCTCCTCTCATTCTGGCAGCTCCCTCTCCCCTACCCTCATGCTCCCAATTAGTTCAGGAGTTCCTGCCCCTTCACATTCTCTGGGGTCCATGCATTTTTCCCTAAGAGTCTTTCTTGTTTCCTAGTTTCTTTGGTGAAGAGGATTGTAGGCTATTAATACTTTGCTCTACGTCTAAAATTCATATATGAGTGAGTTCATACCATGTTTGTTTTTTTGTGACTGGGTTACCTCACTCAGGATGGTTTCTTCTAGTTCCATCCATTTGCCTGTGAATTTCAAGATTCCAGTGTTTTTTTCTGCTGAGTAGTACTCCATTGTATAAATGAACCACATTTTCTCTATCCATTCTTCAGTTGTGTGGCATCTAGGTTGCTTCCAGTTTCTGGCTATTACAAACAATGCTGCTATGAACAGGTTTGAACATATGTCCTTGTTGTATGAACGTGCATTATTTGGATATATGCCCAAGAGAGGAATTGTTGGATCTTGAGGTAGACTGATTCCCATTTTTCTGAGCAACCGCCATACTGATTTCCAGAGTGGTCTTACAAGTTTGCACTCCCACCAGCAATGGAGGAGTGTTCCTTTTTCTCCACATCCTCTCCAGCATAGATTGTCATTGGTGTTTTTGATTTTAGCCATTCTGGCCGGTGTAAGATGGTATCTCAGAGTTGTTTTGAGTTGCATTTCTCTGATGGCCAAGGACTTTAAGCACTTTCTTAAGTGTCTTTCAGCCATTTCATATTCCTCTGTTGAGAATTCTCTATTTAGTTCTGCACCCCACTTTTTAATTTCATTGTTTGGTGTTTTGGTGGCTAGCTTCTTGAATTCATTGCATATTTTGGAAATCAGCCCTCTGTCAGACATGGAGTTGGTGAAGATCTTTTCCCATTCATTTTGTGGGCTGTCATTTTGTCTTGCTGACTGTTTCCTTTGCCTTACAGAAGCTTCTCAGTTTCAGGAGATCCCATTTATTAATTGCAGACCTCAATGTGTGTGCTACTGATGTAATGTTCAGGAAGCAGTCTCCTGTGCCAATTTGTTCAAGGGTATCTCCCACTTTCTCTTCTAGAAGATTCAGTGTGGCTGGATTTACATTAAGATCTTTGATCCATTTGCACTTAAGTTTTGTGCATGGTGACAGGTATGGATCTATCTGCAATCTTCTGCATGTCCGCATCCAGTTGTGCCAGCACCATTTGTTGAAGATGCTATCTTTTTTCCACTGTACAGATGTTGCGTCTTTGTCAAAAATAAGGTGTTCGTAGGTGTGTGGGTTAATATCAGGGTTTTCAATTAGGTTTTCAATTCCACTCGTCTACCTTTCTATTTTTGTGCCAATACCAAGCTGTTTTCAGGACTATGGCTCTATAATAGAGCTTGAAGTCAGGGATGGGGATGCCTCCAGAAGACCCCTTATTGTACAGAGTTGTTTTGGCTATCCTGGGTTTTTTATTTTTCCATATAAAGTTGAATATTGTTCTTTCAAGGTCTGTGAAGAACTGTGTTGAGATTTTGATGGGGATTGCATTGAATCTGTAGATTACTTTTGGCAACATTGCTATTTTTACTATGTTGATTCTACCTATCCAAGAGCATGGGAGATCCTTACATTTTCTGGTATCTTCTTTCTTCTATGTCTGTAAAAAATTCTATTGGAATTTTCATACAAATTGGATGAATTCACAGGTCACTTGAGATAGTGCGGACATATTTAATTCTAATCCGTGCATACAGGGTTATCTCCCTGTAACTTATTTCTTTCATCAACATGCCACATTTAAGTTTGCAGATACTTCAATTGCTTGGATAAACGTATTCCTATGTGTTTTGTTCTTTGTGATACTACCATGTAATCATTTTCATGATTTCCTTATCCACTAGTGCATTAGTAGTTTGTAGAGATGTAATTGATTTTTTTGTAGGTTGATATTGTGAATTTACTGAGCTTATCAGTTGAGAGGGAGTTGTGGAATCTTTAACTATCCCTACATTTAGACACAATTTAACATCTTTCTTTCTGGTTTCGATGACTTTTCTTCTTCATGACTAATTGCTGTGGCTAAGGATTCCAGGGCTGTGCTGAACAGGAGCTGTGGGAGTGGGGACAGCCTTCTCTTACCCAACCTTAGAGAAAAAGCTTTCTGCTATTCACCATCGAGTATAATGTTAGCTGTAAGAGAATCATACACAGATTCTTCTATGTTTAAGTATGTTACTGATAAACATAATTTATAGATTTTTATTGTGAAAATATATTGAATGTTATCAAATCTTTACCCACACCTATTGAAATGATCTTATGACTTTATCCTTTGCATGGTTAATATGATATATCACCTTTATTAATTTGTATATATTGAACCACTTATTCCAGAAATAAATCCTTTTTGTTGGTGGTATATGATCATTTTAGCATTTTCAGAACTTTATCTGTGTTATGATAAATCTTTCCCCCACCCACCTGAGTTCTGCTCACTGCATTAGGGCCCCAAATAATACACAGAGACTTATATTAGGTACAAATGCTGCTTGGCCAATGACTAGGATTTCTCATCTGCTAGCTCAGTCTTAATTATCATAAATCTACATATTTTATAAGATTTATCTTATCGGATGCCTTCTGCTGGCATCCTCATCGCCAGGATCACATGGTGGCTCAGAGCAGAGAGCAGGAGGAAGAGCGAAGGGGAAAAGACCCATTTCCTGCTTTTGAGTCTCCCTGCTATGTCACTTCCTGCCTGGATCACCACTTCTTTACTACATTTCCCAGAATCCTCCTTGACTCCTAATCCCATCTAACTTGCTGCCTCATTGGCCAAACAGTACTTTATTCAACAATCAATAAGATGAACATACACAGAAGTACATTCCCCATCATCTCCTCTTTTCTGTCTAAATAAAAAGGATAACTTATCTTTTATAATAACTGAAGAAAACTATAACTATACTATAACTATAACTATAACTATCTGTCTTCAACTCTATCAAAGACCACAGAAGGATAATATATAAACTCTAGAATTGACAGAGACATCTTGCTACCTGGACAGTCACCCAAAGTTCCTCTGTAACGTTGGGGCATCCATCTTCAGCCCATAGGTCACAGTGTATCTAGCACACTTCTCCATTTCAACAGGAACCCTTTAGTGCTGTCTTGTTTTAAAGTTCAGCAATTTCTTGTGGGTCCTGCATGTCCAGTTTATACAGCAACCAACAGTCTAGGCAAGAGAAGTTTCTTGATCAAATGGCTAATCTTGCCATGTTGAAAGCAAACTCCATAACAAGTTTCTTTGATGCCCTTCCTTTTTTCTGAAATAATTGATGTGCAGGAGCAGTTATGTCTCACTGCCAAGAAAAACCCTAAACCATTTAAATGTCATATATTCTGTCGGTCTTTGAAAGGTTTGAAGAATACTTATCCATCTCAAATACATCTCTATATATCTAGAAAACCTAAGTAACCTAATTATAAGTTCTGACTATTATAGATGACTATATAACCTGTATTTAATTATGCATATCATTTTAGAAGATCTGTATAAACACAATACCTAAACAAGAGGAGACATATACATATCACAAAATTGACCTTAATGTTGTAACATGCACAGAAGTACATTCCCCATCATATCTGCTATTATTTTGTCAAGGGTTTCTACAGCTAAGTTCAACAGAGATATTGGCATGTCCTTTCTATTCTTGTAGTCTCCTTATCTGGATGGGCTACAAGGATAATTCTAGTCTTATAAAATGAATTTGAAATTGTTTGGTCTTTTGAAAAACATTGAAAATCTTTAATGCTTGAAGGAAAAAGCCAGGACCCTGGTTCTTCTGAATACACACATAGTCTCTGTACTCATTAGTCATCTGTTCAGATATTTTTATTTCTTCATCAATAGATGTAGAGGAATAATTACTTTATTCTAGGTTGTCCGAGTTCTTAGCAAGAGGTTGTCCATAATAGCCTCTTGTAATGTGTGGCAAGTCTTTGGTACCATTAATGTCTCCTCTGTTATTTATAATTGTATTTGTGTTCTCTCTCTCTCTCTCTCTCTCTCTCTCTCTCTCTCTCTCTCTCTCTTTCATTCTTTGC